>NC_074672.1:913837-1213837 GCF_029448725.1 Salvelinus fontinalis | reverse complement strand
TGGTGTGAACTGCTCTCGAGGTCATGTCACAGCATCTCAATCGGGTTGAGGTCAGGACTGACTGGGCCACTCCAAAAGGCGTATTGTTTTTCTGTTGAAGCCATTCTGTTGTTGATTTACTTCTGTGATTTGGGTTGTTGTCCTGTTGTGTCACCCAACTTCTGTTGAGCTTCAATTGGCGGACAGATAGCCTAACACTCTCCTGCCAAATGGCTTGATAAACTTGGGAATTCCTTTTTCCGTCGATGATAGCTGTCCAGGGCCTGAGGAAGCAAAGCAGCCCCAAACCATGATGCTCCCTCCACCATACTTGGTGTGCTTGTTTGTGTGCTGAACCTTTTTTCTCCACACATAGTGTTGTGTGTTCCTTCCAAACAACAACTGTATAGTTTCATCTGTCAACAGAATATTTTGCCAGTAGCGCTGTGGAACATCAAGGTGCACTTTTGCAAACTTCAGACGTGCAGCAATGTTTTTTTTTGGACAGCAGTGGCTTCTTCCGTGGTATCCTTCCATGAACACCATTCTTGTGTAGTGTTTTTACATATCGTAGACTCATCAACGGCGGTGTTAGCATGTTCCAGAGATTTCTGTAAGTCTTTAGCTGACACTCTGATTCTTCTTAACCGCATTGAGCATTCTGCACTGTGCTCTTGCAGTCATCTTTGCAGGACGGCCACTCATAGGGAGAGTAGTTTAACTTTAGACCGTCCCCTCGCCCCTACCCGGGCGCGAACCAGGGACCCTCTGCACACATCAACAACAGTCACCCACGAAGCATCGTTACCCATCGCTCCACAAAAGCCACGGCCCTTGCAGAGCAAGGGGAACCACTACTTCAAGGTCTCAGAGCAAGTGACGTCACAGATTGAAAGGCTATTAGCGCGCACCCCCGCTAACTAGCTAGCCATTTCACATCCATTACACTAGCAACAGTGCTGAACTTTTTCAGTGCTGAACTTTTAGACAATGTCTTACCGTGGACTAATGAACATCAATGCTTTTAGTGATACTTTTGTAACCCTTTCCAGCTTTATGCAAGTCAACAATTCTTAATCTTAGGTCTTCTGAGATCTCTTTGGTTCAAGGCATGGTTCACATCAGGCAATGCTCCTTGTGAATAGCAAACTCAAATTTTGTGAGTGTTTTTTATAGGGCAAGGTAGCTCTAACCAAAATCTACAATCTTGTCTCATTGATTCGACTCCAGGTTAGTTGACTCCTGACTCCAATTAGCTTTTGGAGAAGTCATTAGCCTAGGGGTTCACATACTTTTTCCCAAACTACACTGTGAATATTTAAATGATGTATTCAATATAGACAAGAAAAATACAATAATGTGTGTGTTATTAGTTTAAGCACACTATGTTTGTCTATTGTTGTGAAGATCAGATCAAATTTGATGACCAATTTATGCAGAAATCCAGGTCATTCCAAAGGGTTCACATACTTTTTCTTGCCACTGTATACAGAGAGCAGGAGAGAGAGAAAGAAAATTGAATTGAGAAAAAGATGAGGAGAGAGAGAGAGAAATAGAGGAAAAGAGAGAACGTCAGAGACTGCTCAACCACTGTGTAGCATTCAGTCAGTCAGACGGCTCTAACACACTCCAACAGTCCAAGTCTATCAGAAGGCTGTGACACACTCCGGTGCTCTGCATCCACAGTTCCACACACAAGATTCTAATAGGATCCTCTCCACCATCTCTCACCCGGGCACACAGAGGAGCCACGGAGTCTGATCACTGTCTGGCCCCATATGTCATTGTCACATCGCCACAGTTACCATGTGGGGTTTTACACTGCAAATTAAACTGTAGCCTATACTGTAAATAGAGACAGTATTTGCCTAACCTTCTACTGGAAGGGTGTTACACATGTACCGGGAGCTGAGAATGAAGGTGAAGAGGTGGTGAAAGATTGGTCCTTGTTGGTAATTATGACGATTAACAATCAATACATTCAGTGAGGAAAACAGAGACGAATGAACGTTAGGTTATACGCTTCACCTTTTCTTAGTAAGGGTACTGGGGTCCATGACTGTTTGACAGAGAAAGAGAGAGAGAGGAAGAGCGAGAGAGAGAGAGAGAGGAAGAGCGAGAGAGAGAGAGAGAGGAAGAGCGAAAGAGAGAGAGGAAGAGCGAGATGGAGGAAGAGAGAGAGCTGCGAGAGAGAGAGAGCTGCGAGAGAGAGAGAGCTGCGAGAGAGAGAGCTGAGAGATAGAGAGAGCGAGAGAGCGAGAGAGAGATGAGAGAGAGCTGAGAGAGAGAGCGAGAGAGAGAGAGCTGAGACAGAGAGAGCTGAGAGAGAGAGAGAGCGAGAGCGAGAGCGAGAGAGCTGAGAGAGAGAGCTGAGAGAGAGAGAGAGCTGAGAGAGGAGGAAATCGAGGGGATGGTGCTGAAAGGGAGCTGTTATTGAAGTCATACAACACCGGGAGGATGATGCGTTGACAAGCCACATCGTCGCCATGGTTACGGGTTTCCTGTGTGTCATAGCTTTCGCATTTCCCTTTAACGAGGGGAGATTGAGAGAGGAGGGGGGTAGAGAGCACTGGAGTAGGAAAAGAAGGATATAGATGGATGGAGAGATAATTAGAGGAATGGATAGAAGGATGGGCTGGTGAAAAAGGGATGATGAAAGAGGTGAGGGCTAAGGGGTCAGGGGGGGGGGTGACAGCAGGACCTGCGGATGAAGAGGGTGAAAGGGTTAACAAAAATAGAGAAAAACAAGATAGGGTGAAGAAAATATGGTGGGAGCAAGTAGAAGGGGATGGATGAAGATAAGGGGATGAAATAGTGTGGAGGACGAGGAGGCGGCTGTGCTGACTGCAGGGGAAGATCACGTCGTTAACCCTCAAGACCTCTATTACCGTCAGCAGACAACCAGCCACTGAGGCTAACCCCAGAGCAGGTGTCACTTAACTGAGGCCAGCACTACAGTGGGAGGGGGAGGAAACCCTGACCTGAGAACAGACCTTGGCCCTAAATAAAAAAAAAGGAAGCTTTGTTTGTCCACATTGCAAGATCTACATCCTCACATCCACACTAAAATGGATGGGTCTGTGTGTGCCTACATTACGTCGTACTGTGTAGTAGTAAGAGTGTAGTACTGTAGTAGCATGACTGTAGTAATGTGGCATTGTAGAAGAAGTGTCGTAATATTTTAACCTGTTGGGGATGGGG
Organism: Salvelinus fontinalis; assembly: GCF_029448725.1. NCBI lineage: Eukaryota > Metazoa > Chordata > Actinopteri > Salmoniformes > Salmonidae > Salvelinus > Salvelinus fontinalis. The sequence goes on along the minus strand of NC_074672.1, from coordinate 1,210,657 downwards.
GCGCTGTTTAGACTATTTATGCTAATTGGGTAATTTTTGAAACGGCTTCCCACAAAATCCTTGATCGTACAATATGCATATTATTATTATTATTGGATAGAAAACAGTCTATAGTTTCTATAGGAGTTGAAATTTTGTCTCTAAGTGGAACAGAGCCCATTCTACAGCAATTTCCCTGACATGGAGTCAGATTTGAGAAATGTTGGCCACTCTTCTGAAGTCATTTAAAAGGGCACTGTCGTTGCTATGACTATACGGACACTTCTTACGTCTTCCCCTGGATGCCTTTACGTGATGACGATTCCAACGGGGTCGATTGCTCGTTCACAGGCCCTACAAATGAAAAAACCCTGAAGCTAGTCATTCTTTGGGAGCTGCGTCATGAGCCTAGAGGACACCGGCGCGCACCTGTTCCAAGCGTTAGTTTAGCCTGTTATATTTCTCCGGTCATCTTTTCACTCGTTTTAGGAGTTAAAAACATCATAAGGTAGTTAATTTAAGGCGTTTTATAGCAATTTATATCCGTTTAGTGCGATTTTGGGACATTTATTTTTGCAACGATGTGAAAAGTTGGGCACGCTTTTCAGTTCATCCCGAACGCAGTTGACATTTCCACATGGCAAGAGGACAGCTTTCCACCAAAAGACGATTTCTCCCAAGAAAGGATCCTTTGCCCAAGATACTGATGGAAGAACAGCTCAAGGTAGGACATTTTTATTATGATAAATCGTGTTTCTGTCGAAACATTTTAGTGGCTTAGGACGCCATGTTTTTTGACGTAGCTTCGCTTGGCGCAAACTGTATTGAAAAGTAAGGATAAATTAAAAAATGTAATAACGCAATTGTATTAAGAATTAAATTGTCTATCAATCCCTGTCCACCCTATATTTTTTAGTCACGTTTATGAGTATTTATGTATAAGAGTAGATCACTGTCTAAGTGGCGCAAGGACATTTTCTGACCAGCTGAGCTACATTTCACATTGTCTAACCATGATTTTGGTGGCTAAATATAAACATTTTCGATCAAACTCTATATGGATTGTGTAATATGATGTTACAGGAGTGTCATCTGAAGAATTCTGAGAAGGTTAGTGAAAAAATTAATATATTTTTGGCGATGTTGACGTTATCGCCCACTTTGGCTAGAATCAATGCTGGGCTGCTATGTGCTATGTGCTATGCTAATATAACGATTTATTGTGTTTTCGCTGTAAGACACTTAGAAAATCTGAAATATTGTCTGTATTCACAGGATCTGTGTCTTTCGATTCGTGTATGCTGTGTATTTTTACGAAATGTTTGATGATTAGTAGTTAGGTAAACACGTTGCTCATTGTAATTATTCTAGTCCATTTGTGATGGTGGGTGCAATTGTAAACTATGCCATCTACCTGAAATATGCACTTTTTTCTAACAAAACCTATCCCATACCATAAATATGTTATCAGACTGTCATCTAATGAGTTTTTTTGTTGGTTAGGGGCTATAAATATCTTAGTTTAGCCGAATTGGTGATGGCTACTGGTGTTGGTGGACAAATAAAAGATGGTGGATTATGCTAATGTGTTTTTAGGTAATAGATGTACATCTTTACATATTGTGTCTTCCCTGTAAAACATTTTAAAAATCGGAAATGTTGACTGGATTCACAAGATCTGTGTCTTTCATTAGCTGTATTGGACTTTAATGTGTGAAAGTTAAATATTTTAAAAAAATATTTTTTTTGAATTTCGCGGCACTGGTTTTTCAGTGGGGGGGGGGGGGGGTGTGCCGCTAGCGCCACGCTGATCCTAGACAGGTTAAGTACTGTAGTAGTATCAGAGTGGTGTAGTAGTGTTGTATTATGAGCAGGGTTGGAAATAAAGATAGCCCAAGGCTAGTACTTTTCAGACTGGGCTAGTAAAAATGGTGGTCTACTAGCCTGCTATGCCAATGCCCAAAACCCTTAATTTCCATACCAGAGTACAAGTACAGCAGGGTAGTAGTATACATGTAGCATCTGAGTATTGCTGTCGTATGACAGTAGTATCAGTGTTCCAGTAATATTTGCGTGGCAGTGTATTAGCATAGCGATAGCGTCTGAGCTAAGCAGTGAATCAGCTCCAGCGCCCCCAGGATCCACTGCTGTTCTTTGACAACTGGGCCCTCTAATTAATATACATCAGCAGCATTCTAGGCTACTATGGCACTGACTGCAAGATGGTGGCAGTCAGGACACGACAACAGCTCTCTCTCGCTCTCTAGTCTCTACTCTCGCTCTACACAGACAGAGCAAAACTCCTTGATTCATGTCGAATCCATGATTCCATTTTCTCCCTTTGACACGCAGTCACACAAACAGCAGCAGGAGACATTCCTCAAATGCTATGCATGAAAAGCACCATGCTGAAGGCATCAGACCTCGATGAAAGAGAAAATAAGAACCTCATCCTTGCTATGGTTGGCATATATACACGTCAAAACTGTATAACACTGTCCTCAGATCATCAGTCTTTATCTAGCAAGTGAAAATAGCTCTGATAAATAGAGGGAATTGCAAAGGAGATATTAATCAACTAATGATTGCATGGCTCAGTGATGGTGGAGCTCGAGCTCTGGCTGCCAATTTCCTTATTAAGGCTATATAAATAACCAGTAGACAGACAGAAGTGTGAGTGTGTCTGTGTTTGTCAAGGCTAAGAGTATGAGTCTGAGTGTGAGTCAGTGGGTGTATGTGCCTGCATGGGACGGAAATAGCCTGAGCTCAGCACTGCTACCTCCTGCAGACAAAGACTAATAAAACTCACTCGTGTAGCTACTCTCTCTCTCGTGCTGCAGTCGGATGTAGCAGCCCAATGTGAGAGGTGCATGCAACTAGCTACATGTAGCACACAACTCCACTCATAGCCCTATACGAGTGAAAGGAGACTAGACCAACATGAAGTCAACCTGCTGATCTGGGCCTACATGAATGTCTACACATCTGAGCCAATGAGAATATAGCCTTCAGAGACATTTTGAGGAGACAAGAACAACAAGTATCTCTTAGGGGAGAAAATATTGGTCTACTCCACTGTCAAGTTGAGGTCTGCCACACATTATGGATAAATAGATGTTGACATGCACACACTCCGTTGCTTTCCTGGGCTAACATAAAGAGAGCTTTTCTCCATTGAAACCAGACACATTAAAGCTATAGAATTCCCTCTGCCTCTGCACCTTCAATGAATTGCTCATAAATGATTCACTATGCATGCTGCTGCTCGAAAACTTTGAAAACCACCACCATGACCACAACACATCCTTTTACCACATTGATATTCACACAATATTCCTTGGTGGCTTTTCACCTTCTTCTCATACATAAACACACACACACAAATATTGAAAAAAGGTAGGGTAAAACATGCACGCACACACACACCACAGTTTGTATTGCTATCCTTGTGGCGACCAAAGAATTGATTCCCATCCAAAATCATATTTTCCCTAAACCTAACCATAACCCCTAACTTTAAAACTATACCTAACCACTAACCCTAACTCCTAACCTTAATTCCGTTCAACTGACGACGGGGTCAGCCTGCAGGCGCCCGGCCCGCCACAAGGAGTCGCAAGAGGGCGAGGAGCCAAGTAAAACCCCCAAACCCTCCCCTAACCCGGACAACGCTGGGCCAATTGTACACTGTCCTATGGGACTCTCGGCCACGGGAGGTACCCACAAACGCACACACCTCTAAGTCTGTTGATCAATGTGTTACTGATGGGCCACTCGTGACCCTTAGACCCTGCAGCAGATAATCGATGCCTCCCTCTCGGTGCCCAATCTGTCAATCAGTCAAATCCCCAGCTGGTGCCACAGAACAGAACTCATTCATGTTATTGGCTGGCTGGATTGGTCCAACACCTGACACGATACACATTAGACATTGATAAAAAAAGAACCATTAAAGTAGTCTTTGATTTAGCTAGCAACATGCTTTAAATACTAAAACTGAAAAAATTGAAAAATGTTCAAAGTTGAATAAATGCTTCCTGAGAGAGCTGAAAAGAGTGCTTGAGGCTGTAGCTGTCTCAGTGCTGGACAATGGTGGAAAAAAAGTACCCACTTGTCATACTTGAGTAAAAGTAAAGATACCTTAATAGAAAATGACTCAAGTAAAAGAGAAAGTCAAATACTACTCGAGTAAGGTCAAAAGGTATTTGGTTTTAAATATACTTAAGTATCAAAACTAAATGTAATTGCTGAAATATACTTAACGCTACAATATATACATTTTTCAGTGACCTGACCAAATTCATATAGAAATTTGAGTTATAGATCTTTAATTCCCGTAGAAGGCAAGAAGGCAAGAAACGATAGATCTGTTTTATGTGTCCTATTTCTAACGCTTTCCGTTCTGAAATCTTGTTTTTGAGTCATCAACACCAGCTTCTAACAGCTGAATATACAATATTTTTGGTTATGGAAAATATACTTCACAGCGGTTTAGATGGTACAATGATTTTCTACATAAACTGAAATTAGGCGAACTGTTAGAATTTTAGTAACCAGGAAATGGCAGAGCGATTTCTGCATCTTTAAGTATCAAATGTAAAAAAATATATAAAATTCAATTCCTTATATAAAGCAAACCAGACAGCACCATTTTCTTCTTCTTTTAATTTTTTACATTGACGGATAGCCAGCAGCACACTCCAACAGTCAGACATAATTTACAAATGAAACATGCTTGTTTATTGAGTCCGCCAGATCAGAGGCAGTAGGGATGACCAAGGATGTTCTTTTGATAAGTAGGAATTGGACCATTTTCTTGTCCTGCTAAGCATTCAAAATGTAACTTTTGGGTGTACTTTTGGGTGTCAGGGAAAATGTATGGAGTAAAAAGTACATTCTTTTCTTTAGGACTGTAGTTAAGTAAAAGTAGTCACAAATATAAATAGTAAAATAAATTACAGATTACCTAAAAACTACTTAAGAAGTACTTTACACCACTGGTGCTGGACCTTGATACTGCAAAGCACAGCATTGCCCCTGGGTTGTTATGTAAAGTGGAAAATCTGTCAATATTTCTGAGATACTCAAGGAATAGGAAAAAGACCAGACACCTAGACAGACCTATGGCACACAGCAACACAGGTACAAGCTAGTGCCCAGATGATTACCCTACTGACTACAGTAAAATCATCAGGTCAGGACCAACTATCTCCAGATAAATGACCCCGTGACCACTGCTTCCTACAATCCATTCATTCACACTAAATCTATTTCATCCAGAGTTTAACCATTCATTCCTATCACTGCTGCACAGGTAAACCAGGAAAACATGTCACTTCCACCTCTACAAACTGTGACACATGATCTGACCTTTTTTAAATTTTGTACATAATGTTGATACTACCGTCTCTTACCAAAAAGAGATTCTGGATATCAGAACAGCGATTACTCACCTCGAACTAGACAAAGATTTTTTATATAATGAGTGACAAGAAGGATATAATGTTGCTCCAATACAAGGTCCAAATCCCTGTGACTGGCATGAAGAAAAGAAGGAAATACAGGGGGCAGAGATCAGGGTGTCTTGTGAGAATTCGTTGGCGAGTGGGTAACCCGCCTCTACCATCTGATCTTTTGGCCAACGTGCAATCACTGGAGAATAAACTGGATTAGCTCCGTTCGAGACTATCCTGACAACGAGATATTAAAAACTGTAATAGTTTATGTTTCACCAAGTCGTGGCTGAACAACGACACAGATAATATACATTTGGTTGGGTTTTCCGTGTATCGGCAGGACAGAACAGCTACGTCCGGTAAGACGAGAGGTGAGGGTGTGAGTCTATTTGTCAATAACAGCTGATGCGCGATGTCTAATATTAAGGTAGTCTAGAGGTACTGCTCACCAGAGGCAGAGTACTCTAGACCACCTTTACTCCATACACATAGACGCGTACAAGGCTCTCCCTCGCCCTCCATTTGGAAAATCTAACCATAATACTATCCTCCTGATTCTGGCGTACAAGAAAAAACTTAAGCAGGAAGTACCAGTGACTAGCTCAATACGGAAGTGGTCAGATGACGCGGATGCTACGCTACAGAATTGTTTTGCTAAAACAGACTGGAATATGTTCCAGGATTCGTCCAATGTCATTGAGGAGTATACCACCTCAGTCACTGGCTTCATCAATAAGTGAATTGACCACGTCACCCCCACAGTGATTGTACATACATATCCAAACCAGAAGCCATGGATTACAGGCAACATCCGCACCGAGCTAAAGGCTAGAGCTGCCGCTTTCAAAGAGCAGGACACTAATCCGGAGGCTTATAAGAAATCCCACTATGCCCTCAGACGAACATTCAAACAGGCAAAGCATCAATACAGGACTATGATTGAATCCTACTACAGCGGCTCTGACGGTCGTCGGATGTGGCAAGGCTTGCAAACTATTACACCCTACAAAGGGAAACCCAGCTGCGAGCTGCCCAGTGCCTAGCGCCTACCAGATGGGCTAAATGCCTCATATGATCGCTTCAAGGCCAGCAACACTGAAGCATGCATGAGAGAACCAGCTGTTCCGGATGACTGTGTCATCACGCTCTCCGTAGCCGATGTGAGCAAGACCTTTAAACAAGTCAACATTCACAAGGCTGCGGAGTCAGACGGATTACCAGGACATGTACTAAGAGCATGCGTGGACCAACTATCTTCACTGACATTTTCAACCTCTCCCTGACCGAGTCTGTAATACCTACATGTTTCAAGCAGACCACAATAGTTCCTGTGCCCAAGAAAGAGAAGGTAACCTGCCTAAATGACTTCCGCCCTGTAGCACTTACGTCAGTGGCCATAAAGTGCTTTGAAAGGCTAGTCATGGCTCACATCAACACCATCATCCCGGAAACCCTAGACGCACTCCAATTCGCATACCACCCCAACAGATCCACAGATGACACAACCTCAAATCGCACTCCACGCAGCCCTTTCCCACCTGGAAAAAAGGAACACTTACAGTACCAGTCAAAGGTTTGGACACACCTATTCATTCAAGGCTTTTCGTTATTTTTTATATTTTCTACACTGTAGAATAAAATTGAAAAGATCAAAACTATGAAATAACATATATGGAATCGCGTAGTAACCAAAAAAGTGTAAAACAAATCAAAATATATTTTAGATTTTAGATTCTTCAAAGTAGCCACCATTTGTCTTGATGACAAATGGGTCTGGCCGGCAGGGATGTCCTTGTCCCATTGCACTCTAGCGACTCCTGTGGCAGGCTGGGCCAATGCACGCTGGCACAGTCGCCAGGTGTACAGTGTTTTCTCTGACACATTGGTGTGGATGGCTTCCGGGTTAAATGGGCATTGTGTCAAGAAGCAGTGCGGCGTGGTTGGTCGTGCTTCGGAGGTTGCAAGGCTCTCGACCTTCGCCTCTCTCAAGTCCGTACGGGAGTTGCAGCGATGAGACAAGCCTGTAACTACCAATTGGATACTACGAAATTGGGGAGAAAAATGGGTAAAAGTATTTTAAAAAGCTTCCTGACATCCAGGACCTATATACTAGGTCGGTCAGAGGAAGGGCCCAAAAAATGGTCAATACTTCAGTCACCCAAGTCATAAACTGTTCTCTCTGCTACCGCACAGCAAGCGGTACCGGAGTGCCAAGTCCAGGTCCAAAAGGCTCCTTAACAGCTTCTACCCCCAAGCCATAAGACTGCTGTACAATTAATCAAATGGCCACAGGAACTACTTGCATTGACACCCCCCCCCCCCCATTTGTTTTTGCACTGCTGCTACTTGCTGTTTATTATCACTTTACCCCTACCTACATGTACAAATGACCTCGACTAACCTGTACCGATGCCATATTATTGCTATTTTGTGTTACTTACTTAAATAAATAAAAATATTTAGTAAATATTTTATTAAGACCATTTTATTAAAACTGCATTGTTGGTTAATTAAGGGCTTGTAAGTAAGCATTTCACGGTAAGGTTTGTATTCGGCGCATGTGACAATTTTATTTGATGCCGACATCAAATTTTATTTGTCACATGCGCCGAATACAACAGGTGTAGACCTTACCGTGAAATGCTTACAAGCCCTTAACCAACAACGCAGTTCAATAAATAAAGTTAATAATTACTAAATAAAATAAAGTTTTTTTTTTTTTTTAAGTAACACAATACCACATGCCCTTTCCCACTTCCCCTATAGCAGCAGTTCTAACACCTGCCTTTCATCCCTGTCTTTCATCCCTAGATAGAAAGAGTGCGGCTGGTTGCTGGCAGGAGACGGTAACCATAGAAACCTCCCGCCGCTGCTTTGCTCGCTTACCTGCTCTTGTATGAGCTGAAACAGGGAGCTTCTATCCATATACTGGCCAGGGAGTTGAGAGGAGCCGCCGAGGACAAGGGCATAGATAGGGAGGAGCAAGCGGGCTGCTGGTGGTGGTTGGGGAGAAGGGGACGGGGAGTGGGGTTTGGGGAGGTAGGAGCGGGTGACTAAATCGTAGCGTCAGCCCCCTCCACTACACGACACGGCTATGTCCCCTGCTCAAAGGATGGCGAAACCCGGATAGCTTGATTCCTGGTGGCCCCTTGGTCTCCTGTTAGCGCCGTGGCTAACTAGCGTGGTAATCAGCAGCGTCTGTAGTGGTGGCAGGGTATTCTGTGGTGCCAGTGCTGTGTGGAAAGGAGGCAGCCCAGCAAAACAAGCAAACAGCAGATTCAGCAGCTCTCATTCACTCACTCTCCTCCTCGCTAACCTCTGCCCTGCAGCACTGACTGCTCCCTCTCTCCTCACTGACACTGCACTGCCTGCATACCAATGAGGCAGGGGAGGGAGGTGGCTCCTCTCGGCCAATGGGAACCGGAACAGGAGGGGCCACTGGCTGCAGCTCCTTTCCACATTGCAAGGAGGGCGTCTTGACGAGGAAGAGAGGATGAGCTCCACTGCGGCTGTGTGCCTACTACAGGCTCAGATAGGGACGCACGTAGGCACATCTAAAACACATACACACGGACAGAGAGAGAGAGAGAGAGAAAACACCTAAGCTACTTGTGAACAGACTGAATATATGCATACATGTACAGTACATGCAGGCCTATCACATATTGTAACAGAAACGTGAATATACATCACACTCAGATGCACACAGGAACCACACAAATATTACACTAAAGCACACTTACAGAACCATGACGAAATACCCTTCCTGTGTACCCCTTTACGCTAATCATACACACAAAGACATATTATAGCACATAGAATCATACACACACAAACATGCATGTATTAATGACAGAGACAGTTTGGATGGCGTACCAATTCCACCTCCATGGTATCGCATACATGAATACAACTGCAATAACATTTGGGCAAAAATCCCTGGTGTACAATTGATCATTATAAGTAAAACCAGTATAAAGCCTTTATGTTAATCCCATGCATAATTCATGTAAATTACGAAGAGACTGGTGTATGGGGACCTGAACATAAAGGTCGAAACATCAGATTGATGAATGGCGACTCATAACCCCTTGTGTGGGCAGCCTTGGTAGGAGCAGTGCCATTACCAGACCTATTTCCTTAGAAGAGAACACATTATTATTCCATATGCATGTATACATCATAACCACTTTTCTTAAGGACAATGAGGATGGCTGGGAATACAGTAAATCCTGCTTCGTAAAGTGAGCTGGTGTATTCGCTCCAATTGAAAGCTCTAGTAAGGTTGCTGTGGCTCAGCTATGACCTGACAGTGTATGAGGCCATCAGAGTGTGACAACAGGTCAGGATCCCCTCTCCGTCTACAGTCCACTGTCCCCTCTCAGATCCAGTGCCAACTCCCAGGTCCTATGATTTTCTGCCTCTGGCCCAGTGACAAGACAGAGGCTCTCTGTCTGTCTATCTCATAATTGCACCACACACTGTGACTCTCTAGGTCTTGGTGAATACAGTACCAGTCAAAAGTTTGGACACACTTACTCATTCAAGGTCTTCTTTATTTTTACTATTTTCTATATTATAGAATAATAGTGAATACATCAAACCTATGAAATAACACATATGGAATCATGTAGTAAGCAAAAAAGTGTTAAACAAATATATTTTATATTATTCAAAGTAGCCACCCTTTGCCTTGATGACAGCTTTGCACACTCTTGGTATTTCCTCAACTAGCTTCATGAGGTAGTCACCTGGAATGCATTTCAATTAACAGGTGTGCCCTCAAGTGCAGTCGCAAAAACCATTAAGCGACATGATGAATTTGGCTCTCATGAGGACCGCCACAGGAAAGGAAGACCCAGAGTTACCTCTGCCGCATGAGGATAAGTTCATTAGTGTTAACTGCACCTCAGATTGCAGCCCAAATAAATGCTTCTCAAAGTTCAAGTAACAGACACATCTCAACATTAATAACCTTTTCTCAATAGGGGGAGCTGTTTTCGCTTTGTAAGAATTTCGTTCCCAAATTAAACTGCCTCGTACTCAATTCTTGCTCGTACAATATGCATATTAATATTACTATTGGATAGAAAACACTCTCTAGTTTCTAAAACCGTCTGAATTATATCTGTGAGTAAAACAGAACTCAAGTTGGAGCAATTTTCATGTGAGGATGTGAGAAATCTGAAATCAGGCAGACTGTTCTGGTGTCAGTTTATTAATTTGCTTGTCTTCTATTGGTTGAGATGCACTGCATACGCCTTCCCCTAGATGTCAGCAAATAGTGAGAATTGGAATGGAGTTGCTAGGCAGATCTGAAGCCATATAAAAGGGTCTGGGAACGAGGTGTCCCCCCTTTTCGACATTCGCCAAGACGCAAGACAGACCTCAAGATGGCGCCCTGGAAAGCTCCCGTTATAGGCCTTAGATATATCCGGCTCTGATTTTGTTCGATATAGGTGTTAAAGACATCATAATGTTGTTATTTTAACCGAGCTATATCAGTTTATATCAGTATATTGCGATTTTCGGATAAATCTTTGTGCTGCGTTGTAGTGGGTTGGGCACGTCTGGGCCACATGGCTAATGTTTACTGCTAATTCCAAAGTTGAAGGCGACACTCTACAACCGGAGCAACGATTCTTTTGGACAAAGGACAACTTTCCCAAGATTCTGATGGGAGCTCATCAAAAAGTAAGAAGTATTTATGATGTTAATTCGTTGTTCTGTTGAAAAATGTTGACCAACAGTTCCGCCATTCATTTCGGTGCGGTCTCGCTTTAACGCACGCTGTATGTCGATGTAACGTTAATTTTAAAAATCTAACACAGCGGTTGCATTAAGAACTAATGTATCTTTCATTTGCTGTCCAACCTGTATTTTTTTGTCAAGTTTATGATTAGTTACTGATTAGATTAGGTGCCTCTCCCAAGATTTCTCCCGACATTTTGTTGGCAGCTTGGCTACTATTCTCATTGTATAACCACGATTTGTGCCGCTAAATATGCACATTTTCGAACAAAGTCTATACGTATTGTGTAATATGATGTTATAGGACTGTCATCTGAAGAAGTTTGAGAAGGTTAGTGAAAAAATGTAGATATATATATATATATATATATATATTTTTTAAATTTTATCCCATTTTCTCCCCAATTTTCGTGGTATCCAATCGCTAGTAATTACTACCTTGTCTCATCGCTACAACTCCCGTACGGGCACGGGAGAGACGAAGGTCGAAAGCCATGCGTCCTCCGAAGCACAACCCAACCAGCCGTACTGCTTCTTAACACAGCGCGCCTCCAACCCGGAAGCCAGCCGCACCAATGTGTCGGAGGAAACACCGTGTACCTGGCCCCCCTTGGTTGGCGCGCACTGCGCCCGGCCCGCCACAGGAGTCGCTGGAGCGCGATGAGACAAGGATATCCCTACCGGCCAAACCCTCCCTACCCCGGACGACGCTATGCCAATTGTGCGTCGCCCCACGGACCTCCCGGTCGCGGCCGGCTGCGACAGAGCCTGGGCGCGAACCCAGAGACTCTGGTGGCGCAGTTAGCGCTGCGATGCAGTGCCCTAGACCACTGCGCCACCCGGGAGGCCACAGAAATGTATATATTTTGCTGGTTTATTCGTTATCGCTATTGTTGGCTTGAATCAATGCTGTTGTGTGGTTGGCTATTGTAGTAAGCTAATATAATGCTATATTGTGTTTTCGCTGTAAAACACTTGAAAAATCTGAAATATTGGCTGGATTCACAAGATCTTTGTCTTTCATTTGCTGTACGCTGTGTATTTTTCATAAATGTTTTATGATGAGTATTTAGGTAAATCACATTGGTCTCTGTAATTATTCTAGTTGCTTTGGTGAGGGTTGTGATGGTGGCTGCAATGTATAAACTATGATTTATACCTGAAATATGCACCTTTTTCTAACAAAACATATGCTATACAATAAATATGTTATCAGACTGTCATCTGATGAGGTTGTTTCTTGGTTAGTGACTATTTATATCTTTATTTGGTCGAAATTGTGATAGCTACCTATGCAGGAAAAAAATGGTGGGGAAAAAAAGTTGTGTGTTTTGCTATCGTGGTTAGCTAATATAAATACATATTGTGTCTTCCCTGTAAAACATTTTAAAAATCAGAAATGATGGCTGGATTCACAAGATGTGTATCTTTCATCTGGTGTCTTGGACTTGTGATTTAATGATATTTAGATGCTAGTATTTACTTGTGACGCTATGCTAGGCTATGCTAGTCAGCTTTTTTACTGATGGGGGTGCTCCCGGATCCGGGATTGTGACCAAGTAGAAGTTCAGAGGAGACTGTGTGAATCAGGCCTTCATGGTCGAATTGCTGCAAAGAAACCACTACTAAAGGACACCAATAAGAAGAGGAGACTTGCTTGGGCCAAGAAACAAGAGCAATGGACATTAGACCGGTGGAAATTTGTCCTTTGGTCTGATGAGTCCAAATTTGAGATTTTTGTTTACAACCGTGTGTCTTTGTGAGACGCAGAGTAGGTGAACGGATGATCTCCGCATGTGTGGTTCCCAACGTGAAGTATGGAGGAGGTGGTGTGATGGTGCTTTGCTGGTGACACTGTGATTTATTTTTAATTTAAGGCACACTTAACCAGCATGGCTACCACAGCATTCTACAGCGATACGCCATCCCATCTGATTAGCGGTTAATGGGACACACCTCCAGCCTTGTAAGGGCTATTTGACCAAGAAGGAGAGTGATGGAGTGCTGCACCAGATGACCTGGCCTCCACAATCACCCAACCCTCAACCCAGTTGAGATGGTTTGGGATGAGTTGGACCGCAAAGTGAAGGAAAAGCAGCAAACAAGTGCTCAGCATATGTGGGAACTCCTTCTAGACTGTTGGAAAAGCATTCCAGGTGAAGCTGGTTGAGAGAATGCCAAGAGTTTGCAAAGTTGTCATGAAGGCAAAGGGTGGCTACTTTGAAGAATCTCAAATAGAAAATATATTTTGATTTGTTTAACACTTTTTTGGTTACAACATGATTCCATATGTGTTATTCCATTATTCTACAATGTAAAAAATAGTAAAAAAAACAAAAAAAAAACAACCCTTGAACGAATAGGTGTGTCCGAACTTTTGACTGGTACTGTACAGTAGATAATGCTTGACCCTCTCGCTTTCAGATGTCCGGCAATTGTAAGTGGGCAGTGTGGGGAATCACCCGTATGATGAAAATGACAGCCAAATTAATCGGGTCACTATGTGACATAGTTTTAGTCCAAAGTGCTCTATTTTATGCAATGTCCAGGGATGAATATGGAGAGAGAGAGAGATATTTGGAGAGAGATAGGATGCAGTAGAGAGTGAAACCAAGGGAAAGAGAGAAGCACCAATGGAGAGAGTGAGATGAGAATGGGGAGGACAATTAGAAAGTGAAAACAAGTGAAAGAAAGTGAGAGAGAGGGAGGGAGGAAGAGCACAAACAGATGAGAGATTGAGATCACATTCTTGCAGCATAAAATGCATTGAAGTTATTCTTTACAGGATGAAGAATTGCCTATGGTTGAGAGGTTTTGCCACCACCCAGATTTAGACATGGAATATGTGTTGCTCTGTAACATCTCTGTAATGTTCAAGTCCCAAATGACGTGCTGAACTGTTAAGAATATCATGCCACATTTCAACAATTTGGTGTCAGGCCAAAGAGGTTTGTTGATTGAGTTGAATCAAGCCTCACTCCTTTTAAGCAGTTTCCAATGATAAGGGAATAGCTGAGGAAGTGGAATAATAAACTCAGAGAGAGGAGTGGAGAGCCCTCTAAAGTCTGGACGTGCAATTGTGACTTACCAGTCCAACAACCAACCCAAATTATCTTGGCAACCAGCCATGGAGTCCAACCACAGAACTGCTTTGGAATGTTGAATATTATCCTCAATGGGTGTTATATAGGTTGACCTGGACCCAAACCACTGAATCAGTCTGTGTGTCTGAATCGTACTGACTGCAGAACTGATGTTGCCTTTTCAACTGGCAGAAACCTGAGTACTTGCCCGTATATTATCTTTTTGAAATTGTATTTTTATAACACATGCATTTTAGTTTCTGTGTCCTTTTCTGTGTTCTATTTTTAACAAACCCTCTTAGCGTTGGTGGTAGCGCTATGGTCCAGGGTGTGTCAGAAATATTTTAGATATTTTCACAGCGAGAATTATGGGTGCAGTAGCTGGCGTTGCCACAAAAAGGGTGTTTTTTGATGAATAAGTCATTTGTAGGCGTGTTGAGGGTTGACTTATCACTGGCCAATCGGAACATGGCCCATCGCGAAATATGTGGTTGCTTCAAACTGTAGGCCTATCCCATCTTTGCTAAATATGTTGAACATGTTTCAGTCCACTAATTGAAAGCAATTGCATGGCTTCAATATGGAAATATACTGTTAAAACATAGCATTCACACTAATATAGGGGCTAGGGCTACTGTAAATGGCATTATGCCTGAGCCATGGACATGCCAAACGTTGTCAATAAGTGAGATTCAATTCAGTATTGATAAGGCCAAGATAGAGCGCATCATTCTGTTAATTTAAATGCATTCCAGGTGACTACCTCATTTAGCTGGTTGAGAGATTGCCAAGAATGTGTAAAGCTGTCATCAAGGCAAAGGGTGGCTACTTTGAAGAATCTCAAATATAAAATATATTTTGATTTGTTTCACACTTTTTTGGTTACTACATGATTCCATATGTGTTATTTCATAGTTGTGATGTCTTCACTATTATTCTACAATGTAGAAAATATAAAAAAATAAAGAAAAATCCTTGAATGAGTAGGTGTGTCCAAACTTTTGACTGGTACTGTATATCACAGGAGAAATTATCTGAGCGATCAAAACTGCGCCCCTCTATATGTAGCCCATATATCTGATGCCATCTGGCCAGAAATAATATGACATGCCATTTATTTTGGTCCACACAGCGTCAGATTCATGGTCTACACATACTGAGACATAGGGGGCGCTGTTTCGCTCGCTCGGATGCTTAACTGAGATTAAATTGGCTGAAAGACGCACCAAAGGCGCTACAAGGTCAATACAAGGTGATCCATATGGCGCCTCCGACCACATTTTCGGATCAAGCATAAATTCGCTCTTACGCTTGATCCAAACCGAAAATGTGGTCGGAGCGCTATATGGATGGTGTGACGCAATTGCGGAGTCTCCAGAGTCAGGCAGAGGCCAAATTGAGCTCGGCACCACATCGTTGTGTCCCTCTCAAATGTTTTAACAATACAGAGGGCTCCATATAGCTCCGCATCGACATGATTGGTTGACTGTAGATGAGGGCGGGAGGTCCTGTATAAAACAAACTCACTGAATGCCCTGGCTTCTATCCCGCGATGATTGTGTTTTCAGCCACCGGTAGCTTGTGGGTGCTTTATATGTACTACAGTCATTTATGATTGTATGTCTATGTAACAGTACTCTTCTTGCGTTGTGTACAATCAATCCTCGACACGAATTCCAACGTGTAGCACCAGTCATGGAGATTTATTCTGATAGGAACAGCACAAAATTGCACGTCATGCAATGCACGGCTCACCATCCAACTCTGCACTCACGCACGCTGGTTTGGTGCTTGTTCACTGGGGTGTAGTTACCAAAATAATACAATTACAATATACAATATAATATCTTTAACAATGTACCTGATAGGAACAGCACAAAATTGCATGTCATGCAATGCACGGCTCACCATCCAACTCTGCACTCACGCACTGTACAAAATATATGAACCCCCCCCCCCCACCAGACACAGTAAGTTGCTAGCTAGTACTGGCGGGAATTCTTTACAACAAAATGCACAACCAATATTCTCCAAAAAACACTGCATCTTATGTGTGATGTTCGAATAACATTTACAAACCGGTTGATATAAATTGTACATTTAAATCATCACTTGGGAGTATAAAAATCACTTTTGACATACAGTGCTTTGCAACCAACAACTTACCGCTGGTTTGGTGCTTGTTCACTGGGACGATTCTAACTGAAACATCCTCCCTCGTAAGCAAGCTACGCAAACCAGCCAATAAGATGCCATGTTGAGTAGGTGAAGGCAAGACAAAACTAAAACCAAAAACCCATTGGCTTAACAATAAAGTGGCAAGGGGAATCACCAATATAACCCTGTTACACTCCCCCCTACTGAATTCCACTTGCAAAGAAAAATAATAAAAATACAAAACGGCACTGTGCAAACATACCAGATACAGAAACACTCAACATATGTACAGAATAATCCAGAGAAAAAAAATTTGATATATTTTTATACTACCTAATAGAGAAACTAAAAGGTAAAGCTGTGTATACCAAGGATGCAGACCCTGCTTTAAATCAGTCACTAAATATTCCAGTCATTAGACTATTCTCCTTGAGAATTAGACTGAAAAGCGGTTGATCAATCCCCTTAGCCCTCATAGGTAAACATGCCTGTTACATGTTAAGTACACTCAGTGACTTTAAAACATCCAAGTAATAAAATAAACTACCATAAGAGAGTTGATCATATCCGTCACATTACCATCCTGCAACCTCTAATCATGGTCACAATGATGTAAAAGCAAAACTAATAAAAGATGTCAATACCATTGACCCTCTATTCACATATTGAACCTTCAAGAGCTAACTGTCTGCTGATTCATAATCTCAATCAGTCTTGACACTGGTTTAAATAGTCTTCCTGCCCTTGACCTAATACGACCCCGACTACCTTCAACTGCATAAGGGGTAACAGTGTTTTGTACTGTTGCAATAGTGGGTCTGTCAACACAGTCCGTCTGTAACTGATCAGGTAAGGAATGGTCCGAGTTTGGTAGGTCAGTACGGATATCGTAAGTAGACTGGTCAATTAGCTCACTCACTACACTGTTACGGTCTCGGTCAGATTCTTGAAGACTCTCTGACCGAGGCAGACCTTCCAGCTGCAGTATATCTCCCACCGAATCCAAAGGTGGAATATCCTGAGCATCCAAGGATCGCGCATCACCCTCCAGGCTTGTGTCACCTGTTCCTTCAGAAGGCAATTCTGACACCCACACTCTTGTTCTGTACTCAGCATCATCATCCACTGCAGTGTCCATGGCAGCTGAGACCATAAGGCTGTCATTCATGCCCTCAGACTCTGTTAATCCAGACATGTCTGTTCCCTCATCAACGGCAGCATGGGGAAGAGGAAGGAAGTTGACTGGCATTATCAGGTTGCGATGTACCGTCTTCTCCCGTCCAGTGGAGCTGTTCTGAATCTTAAAAGTGTGGCTGTCAGCATTCAACCCAGTGACAAGGTAGACAGTATCCTCCCAACGGTCAGCGAGCTTCCGCTTTCCCCGCTCCCCCTTGTTAGCCAGCAACACTCGATCACCAATCTCCACTGGTGCTCCTCTGACTCTTCTGTCATAAAGGTCAGCATGCCTCTTCAACTGCTTCGCTGCAGATGCCTGTGCTGTATTCATGGCTTCTTTCAGATCTCTCCTCAAAGACTGAACAAACTGGTCATAGTCGACAACTTCTGGGTTCTCTATGACAGAGCCAAAGACTATGTCAACAGGCAGTCTTGGCGTCCTCCCAAACATTAGCAGGAAAGGGGCAAAGCCTGTGGTCTCGTGGATTGTACAATTGTACGCAAACGTGAGGGACTTCAGCGCCTGAGGCCATCTGTGCTTTGCTCTCGTTGGCAGGGCCCGGATCATGTTTCCCAACGTCCTATTCATCCTTTCGCAGGACCCGTTCCCCATCGGATGGTACGGCGTGGTGTGAGACTTCTGAACACCTGCAACACTCAACAGTTCGGCTATTAAAGCGCTCTCGAAGTTGGCTCCCTGGTCTGAGTGTATACGGCGAGGCATCCCGTAGACACAGAAATAGTTGTTCCACAACTGATGAGCTACTGACTTAGCAGACTGGTTCGGACACAAGAAGGCATGAGCCAATTTGGTAAAGTGGTCAGTAACAACGAGCACATCAAAGGACTTGTTTGAAGAATCTTCTGCAGACCAGAAGTCTATGCACACTAGTTCAAGAGGCTTGGTTGTTATTATGCTCTCAAGAGGAGCTCTTGCTTCCGGATCAGGAGTCTTGCTCACGACGCATCTCCTGCAGCACTTCACATATGCCTTTACCTCCCTCTCCAGGCCATGCCAGAAGAACCTCTGTCTTGTCAGGTAGACTGTTCTCTGTTGGCCCTGGTGACCAGCTTCATCATGGACACCCTTCAACACCATTGCTTTCATGGAGGCTGGAACCACATACAGATACGTTTTCCTCTTTGTAACCACATTCCTTGAAACACGATACAGTACACCCATCTTCATGGTCAACTTGTCCCAACTTCTGAGAAGACACAAAACCTCAACAGTCTCATGGGAACGCTCTCTCCGGGATGGCCTTCTCCCCCTCTCCACAAAGAAGATCACTCTGCTGATCACGTTGTCATCACGCTGCTTACCCATCAGTCGGTCGTGTGGCAGAACATCGACATCGGTCTGCTCTGATGGCATAACAGCCTGTGGAAGCTGTGGCAACAGCAGTGCATGTGAGCCCACTTCATCCCCCCAGCACCTGTGTGAATGAAGAACAGCTGCAACTTCATGTCTTGATAAAGCACCAGATGGGGGGTCAACAGTAGCCTGACAGCTAATGACCACTTCGTTGGAGTCAGAGGCTTTGTCAAAGGGGTGGCTGGACCAGCGAAACACATCTTGCACTCTGTCTGTGCGCACAGCGTCGGCTTCAGCTAGTAAGGTCTCGTACGGGACCCTTGTCAGGCGATGGAGTGCACTGGGTTGTACGAAGGGCTCTCTGCTCAAAGCATCTGCAACAACATTTCTTTTTCCAGGGATGTACTTGATGTCAAACTCGTACGGTGCCAGCTTGGCGACCCATCTCTGTTCACAAGCATCAAGCTTTGCTTTGGTCAGAATGTATGTCAAGGGATTATTATCCGTCCATACCGTGAACTGCTGTCCCTGTAGCCAGTGGTGGAACTTGTCACAGATAGCCCATTTTATGGCAAAGAACTCGAGCCTGTGCGCAGGATACCTCGACTGCGCATAACTGAGGGACTTGCTCGCGAAGGCTATAGGTCTCGCTGTAGCTCCCTGTTCCTGCACCTGGGACAGCACAGCACCTAAGCCATTGCTGGACGCATCCACCGAGAGTAGAAAGGGTTTTTCGAAGTTGGGGTGGGCCAACAAAACCTGGTCCAGTAAGGTTTGCTTTAGCTGGAATAAGGCCTGTCTGCATTCTGTTGTCCAGTCGGCAGCCGTCAACTTCCTGACAGGTGGGCGTCGCTTCTTTTTCCAGCGTGGAGCCTTGTGTCCAGTAGTCAATCCAAAGAGAGGCTTTGTAATGGTCGAGCAACCTTCAATGAACTGTTGATAATACACCACCATCCCAAGGAATGACCTCAATTTCTTCTGAGATGGAATGTCAGTGCCATCTTCCATCAGATCAGCTTCTGTTACTCCTGTAATGGCCTTCACCTTCTCAGGGTCTGTAGCTACACCATCCGTGCTAATGATATGCCCCAGAAACTTCACAGACCTCTGCAGAAAGTTACACTTTTTTGGCGCCAACTTCAGGTTGTGAGCCTTGAGACGCTCAAAAAACATTTCCAGGCGCTGTATAGCCAGATCTTCAGTGGGCGCATAGACCAAGACATCGTCAAGGTAACACAGCAGGCTAAGAAAGTTCTGATCCCCAAAGATGTTTAGCATCATCCTCATAAAGGTTGCAGGACTATTACATAACCCCTGTGGCATACGATTGTATTCGTACAATCCAAATGGCGACGTAAAAGCTGTGAATCTCCGGTCATCCTCATGCACTTCCACATTGTAGTAGCCAGAGGTAAGGTCCATTGTCGAGAAAAAGGCATTTCCACCTAAAGCAGCCAGCGCGTCAGCCTGGTGAGGGAGTGGGTGGGCATCTTTGATGGTGCGAGCATTGAGCAAACGAAAATCAGTACAGAGTCTCAGGTCTCCAGACTTCTTCCATACAAGGACAAGGGGAGAGGCGAACTCACTACTAGACTTCCTTATGATTTCACGTTCTTCCATCTCATTCAATGCTTGTTTGAGCTTCTCATAATGATTTGGTGAAAGGCGTCGGTAGGACATCCGAAAGGGTTTCTCATCACTCAGTTGAATGCGGTGAAGACATCCGGAAGCTTTTCCACAATCCAACTTGTGCCTGGAAAAAATAGACTGGTACTCAGCTATGAGCTGGATGAGTTTCTTCTTACCAGCAGGAGACGCTTGACAGGAGTCGACATCAATATCAGACAAACCTAAGTCACGTAAGACCTCAGGATCGCTTGAACTGTCAGGTCCGTCAGTATCGTGAAGTTGGCTGGAACCGTCATCAGTCAGTGTCAAGTCATCTTGGCAGTCAGTGAGTATATCAGCCGTTCTCTGCACTTGCTGCTGTAAAGCTGCTGATGAATCATCATTCACACACGAACAGTCAAAGTCCTCTAGAGCCATGCAAGGAAAGACATCGGCTAGAGTGGCGTTTCGTCTCAATGTCACGGTCTTCTGAGAAGGGTTTATCACTCTAACAGGGAGCCACCCATCCCCCCGCAATAGAGCTACTGTCCTCCCTACTAGTATTGACCTTGGTGTTGACCTTGAACTGCTGGGCTCAATGAGAACAGCACTTCCCGCTGATAGATTCTGAGTGTTTCGTAGTCTGCCCCAGACTAAGTGCTCCTGCATAGGCTCTAGAGTCACCGCCCCTTTAATTCTCACAGTTCCAACTTTGTCAGGTACTTCACTGTCTCTCCATCTCTCCACATTAGCCATCATATTGATTAGCTTGCTCTCCTCACCCCCGTCACACCCAGGAGTATAAACCCTCTTCCAGAGATCTACATCCGTCTTCAGGTGGCGAATCAAGTGCTTTAGGAGATTGCTGCCCAAGATGAGGTCATCACTCTGGCCTTCAACCACCAGTGTAGGCACGGCAACTACACATCCGTACACCTCCATCTCCAGCTCACATACTCCCAAAGGCTTCGTCTTCAACCCACCACAACCAACCAAGACTACCTCTGTAGGACTCAATGATGGACTTTTCAACACTCCTGCACACAACAGTTCAGGTAAGACCCTAGAGCTCAAGGTACAAGCCATGGATCCACTGTCAAGCATAGCTCTCACTTCCACTTCTCCTCCTATTAACACCTTGGCATAAAATAAATCATCATGTGCGGAAAGCCTCTGTGTGTTCTGCATTATGATACTCTTCTCAGTCTCCATTTTGTCACAAACACTTTTATATACAGACTCCAAATCAACAGCTCTCACCGATGGGGACTCTACAAAAGGCCCAACACTCTCCCCTTCTACATGCAGGCCTACTAGTTTTCCGGGAGCTGAGCAGTGGTTACTGTAGGGACTCCACCAGCTGTGCTCAGAGCTGCGGCCTTGGGGCACTGAGAGCGTGCGTGGCCAGCTACATGACAAAGAAAGCAGAGGTGATTGGCCCTGCAGTGAAAGTAAGTATCATGTCCAGCATCCCCGCACACGTTACATGGCCCATTAGACTTCACTTTGCTCCTATTCCCTTTCTGGAACCTATGGTCAGACTGTTGTGGTCTCTGCGCCAGCACTCGCTCTAGCATTGCAAGGATACGTTCCATCGGCTCAGCTGAGCCCTGAATTGTCTGGGCTGGGTAAGGCAACGTATTGGGTACTTCCATGTGGGGCCTCACAGCAGGCATGGTGATCGGCATGACAGCACCAACTTCCTGCTTCATTGTTGTGATGGCTGGGGTCACCTTAGATAAGTGAGAGTACCTCTGCTCCCTCCTGTATTCATCCAGCCTCTCGTGAACATCTGCAGCAGTCCACTGCTGTAATGGCTTGCACTTAAAGATAAGGGACAGTTCAGCGTTAGGGCAATGTCTGATGAACATGACTGTGAGCTCACGAGATGGGTCTTCAACACTCTTTTTCTGTCTCTTTAGACAATCTTCAGCAACCTCCATAGCCCTGTTCAGTCTGAGCCAATATTCAAATGGTTGTTCATCAGTCAGAGGTAATGTGGCATAAAAGTCAGCGAGGGGCATGCTTGAAAAAGCAGTGTCACTAAAATGTTGTTTCAGTATGTCAAAGATGGGACTCGGGCCTTTAGATAAATCAACGGAGGGATTGCTGCGTATGCCAACTTTAACAACATCACGGGCCCTTCCCATAAGCCTACCCATAACCTCAACAGCTTGGTCCATCACAGATACATCCCTCTTACGCATGTAAACCATGACCATATCCTCCCACTCATGCACTGTGCACTTTTCAGAGCCATCCCCCCGAAAGTACACCGGTTCCCTGATATCAGACTTCAATACCAGGTTCAGGCCTGACACATCCAAACCCCTAGAGCTGCATGCATTCCCCATAACATTGTCCCCAACATGTCCAACAATTGCCTTTGACTCCAAACAGGAGGCAATGTTCTCCCCAATGGAATGACCAATCTGCTGTACTATGTCTGCTATGAAATCCATGGAGACCTCCCCACTCCCTGTATTTGGCAAAACTCTGTCATACACATCCTTGGGCGTTTCCATGGGTACACTATCATCAAAACTCCCAAAACCCTCCAGTTTAGGCACAGGTGTAGAAGCAACTGGAATTTTGCCTGAACCCCTACCAACAGATGGTGACAGATTAAATGACAGGAAACCCTTACCTCTCCCAACACCTTCCATTTTAACAATGGGAAATCAACACACTAATAAAAATGTAACTAGCAAAAAAAATGCATATATATATATTTCTTTCTTTAACCTCACATCAAAATCGAACCTATATCTAGTACACAGGTAAAACTCACCCTACTTATATCAGATATACATTAGAATTGCAAATAAACAAGTAACACAAAAGTTATATCGTTTATCTGTGAAGTGTCTCAGCCAGAGAAATCATCAATTTCGATAATAAAACGTTGGTGGCGCCCTCTTGTGGCGAAATGCGATATCGCACTATACTGCACCAGCAACGTCTTATCTGGTTCTTCAAAGGCAACCACGGCGAAGTTCTGAGATGGAAATCCAGCGAAGGATGATCCGATTCAGAAGAACGGTCACGGCACCACTGTAACAATACTCTTCTTCTCCGTGGAGTCCTGTCGTACCGTTCACCATGGACATCCCATCTGAACCCATCAGCCTCGCCTGGTGCCCCAGCCCACCACCCATGAAGACGGCCAGTTCTGGGGGGACAGGGAGTGGCTGAGCCCCGGGAATGGGGTCAGAGATGACCAGGTTGGACAGGTTAGACTTGGAGGTGTTCAGGGGGCTGGAGCCTCCCATGGTCAGGGAAGCGGTGCCCGTGCTGGACCCGGAGCCCATCTGCTGGACTAGGAGCATGGCATGCCATACTGGGATCTTCTGGGTCACCAGGTCTTTACCCTTGCCGTGGTAGGCGCTGCTGTTCTTGGCTACAGCACACTGTCTGTCCACCAGGAAACAGTACCTCATGCGCTCCTCAGACAGAGCAGTCTTGTAGCCCTCTGCTATGAAGGTGTCCAGTTCACTCTGCTTACTACTGATGGTCTCCACAAACTGCATCTCCTTCTCTCCGTACTTGGAGGGGTTCTTGCTGCCTTGGCTCTTCCTGCGGAGTTTCTTCAGTTCAGCCTGACACTTCTCCAGACTCTCTCCCTTACTCTTGTGCTCCACTTGGTACTTCTTCAACGCAGCCGTCAGGTAACGAGCATCCAGCTCAACCTTCTTCTCCAGCTCAGACAGCAGCTCGTTGTGGAAAGACTTGGATCTGTCTGTGGACCTCCGCCATCTGAAACAGCACGTCCCCCATGTCCTTGGATCCCTGGCTCTCACTGGCTAGCTCTCCCATCCTCACCAGGGCATCAAAGTAGCCTTTAGCAGCAAACGTCACATTGGATAGGGCCTTCTCATAGCTCTTCCCCATGGCAACGAAGTTCCGCAAACAGGGGTTGAACTGTTCCATGATGGACTTGTAGACATTCTCCGTTATGCGGTGAACCTCGTCGGTGCGAGACATCTTGAAATCTTCGGTCAAAACCATAAACAGTATTTTCCTTTAGAGAGAAGCTATCCGAGTGAAATACGCCGAATGGGTAGAGAGAGTAGCTTAAACGAAGAGAAGATGTGATGCGAATGACCGCGAAGGTACGCGTGCCTGAAAGAAAGACAGTAAACGGAAGATTCTCTAGGTTGGTTGCACCCACTCAAATCCCTCTCACGCACTGTACAAAATATATGAACCCCCCCCACCAGACACAGTAAGTTGCTAGCTAGTACTGGCGGGAATTCTTTACAACAAAATGCACAACCAATATTCTCCAAAAAACACTGCATCTTATGTGTGATGTTCGAATAACATTTACAAACCGGTTGATATAAATTGTACATTTAAATCATCACTTGGGAGTATAAAAATCACTTTTGACGTACAGTGCTTTGCAACCAACAACTTACCGCTGGTTTGGTGCTTGTTCACTGGGACGATTCTAACTGAAACATCCTCCCTCGTAAGCAAGCTACGCAAACCAGCCAATAAGATGCCATGTTGAGTAGGTGAAGGCAAGACAAAACTAAAACCAAAAACCCATTGGCTTAACAATAAAGTGGCAAGGGGAATCACCAATATATTTTCCTGTTACATCTACTTATATTAACTATATAGTTATTAATATATGCCTACTGTATGATAGCTAGCAAATGAATTAGCTAACTAACGTTAGCCTGCCTAGCTACTTCTGAAGAAGGAAAATGTTTTATTTCTACAATTTCCAAAAGCTTACCAAACAAAAACGTCAATACTTTTATGAAATGTGTTTTCGCGTTGGTAGCACAATTTCTAACTTATTTACATTCATTTTTACTTACACTTGTATGTTGACCCCATATTGATGGAGGTTTTTAGTTTTGACAGACTTTTCTTAGCGGATGTACAATCATCGTTTCAGGCAACGTTGTAAACTTCCCTTGCTTGGCTAATTTGAAACGACGACAAATATGTCCGCGGGGATTCCCCCAAATGAATAAGGCCGAGGGCTGTCTACTTTGAGT
Organism: Salvelinus fontinalis; assembly: GCF_029448725.1. Classification (NCBI taxonomy): domain Eukaryota; kingdom Metazoa; phylum Chordata; class Actinopteri; order Salmoniformes; family Salmonidae; genus Salvelinus; species Salvelinus fontinalis. The sequence continues at coordinate 1,185,117 of NC_074672.1, read as the reverse complement.
TTGAGCTGCAGCCCTCCTTGCCCATCCAAATAAAAATATTGATCATTTATTTGACCTAGATAAGCTGCGACAGTAAAAGGCGCTGCATGGTCATTCTGACGTTTACATTGGCCTCTGCAGGGATGAACGAGTGATGAATTTCTGGGTATGGGCGTTCCATTTAAAAATCATTCCTCCCTCGCCCAAGTGCAAGTGTATACTTGTCAGACGTCATGAACGTCATCAGAAGTGCCCACTTAATTTGAGGGCTGAGGGGATAGGGTGTGTCTTAAGTGTTTGGAATTCAACCGAGGTATGGTAGGGCGAGCCATGCCACCTAAGGCCCGCCCATAACTCTGGCCCTGCCCACCTACTGTCCACCAATCATATCAATGCAGAGCTATAAGGAGCTATACTGAGCCCTCCACATTGTTAAAAAAAGGGTGGGGCGCAAGGCGTTGCAGCATGGAGCTTGATATCGCCTCCAGATCAAGCATAAATCGTCTTCAAGAGTAGCCTACGGAGGGCTTGGTTTTTAATCATATGAAACGTTAGACAAGCAATTGTTACAGGAAAATAACTTCTAATTACAAGGGTCACCATCTTTCGTTTCATGATGGGCATATAGACACATGTAGCTTTTGGAGGGGTTTTACCTAAAAAAAAAATGGGAGCTGTCTAAAACAATGTAGGCACTACAATGCATAGATGAAAAAGGGTATGTCAGCTCACTGTTTTGCTGCTCCCAAACTTGATATTTTAATAAGGATTTGGTGGTTAAGATCTATTTCAAACCCTTTATCTTAAGTACTTGGCAATGCATTCCTCTCACTGAGAGGAGGGGAGGCTATTGTTGGTTTTATATCAAATGAAACAAAATGGAAAAAAACAAGTATTTTATGTTTCTAAATATTATGTTTACTGGCACCAAAAGCAAATTTCTTGTTCGGTGTGCACGTGGGCACTGTGCGTCGCAGTTGGATAGACTGAAGTTCTGCTGTCAAAATCCATGCCATGACATAACCAACCGCGTTCCAACCACGTTACTGCTAAGATCAGCTTTTGGTTGGTCTTAAATATCCCCACCAGTGCTGTCTGAAATTGGCACTTTGGCGCACGTTTTTAAGGACACACCTCAGATATTGCCACCCCTCCCAAGCCAGCTCATATAAAACAGGTAGCCTACATTACCAATCCTGCCGCACATGTTGGAAAACAGCAGAGTGCTGGCTTTAAAAGGTTGAAATTGCCAACGGACGTGCTTTTGACAATTGGGCTAGTTTACAGCTGAAAATAGAGCCACCTATCTAAAACTAGACACTGGTTTATCTCACATCTTCCTTCTGGCACAAGATTGAAAACCGGACTGCCCAGGTGAGAATAATATAGGTGGCAAGGGAACCCTAGACTGTACTGTAAGCAATATGTAGGCTAAGGGTAAATTACTGTTCTAGTGCCCCTATTAGGGGGCTGCTGCCATCTATTGGTGAAAAGGGTTAAAGTCAAGGACCAACTGTAGAGAAAAGTCTGGGACCAAACAGTATTTGTTTTCCTTCAAATACCTGAGGTGCATGGGTGGAGTTGGACTTTTCCCCATTGGTTCCATTAAATCAGGAAGCTACAGTATATGAATCAAGTGCACCTCAAGTATTTGAAAGAAAACAAATAAATTACCATTTCAAACCTGTCGTGAGTCTGTCAGTCACCAAACAAGCTTCATGTATGAACCTTAACCAATGCTCACACATCATGACATTGCTAGGCTCTGTAAATAACTACAGGTTTATAAAATAATTATAACGGTTATAATGGTTTTATAATCCCTCAAGCTCTCGTGAAATATGACCAAAATATCTAACCTTGACACCGAATCAGAGCAGAAAGAGGTAGGCTTCATCTACATGACCAGCTTTAAAAAAAGTATTGGACAGCTGCTGCTGGTCTAAAAAACAATACACTATTCAGCCACACAACTATACTGCATTCATTTACTGAGAGCTGGAGAAAAAGTTGCCTAATGTTTTTAATGCCCATGATTTATCGCTAAGATGTACACTAAGATGTAAGCTGCCCTAGACAGAAAAAAGAAGCCTGCTGAGCGATGAAAGGATTAAAGGCCTTTCGTCAAATCGTGATACCATCAGAGGACTATGATAGAATGGCTACAGCATGTGATCAAATTGAAAGCAGTCCAAATACAGTCAATTTAAGCATTAAACTGAAATGAAACAAACATACTTCTGGTGACCGATATCAACTCAAAAGCAATAAAGAATAAGTTAATGGTTATACCCTTAATATGTATCAAAGGCACAGCCTATAATAGCCTTGATCAGACAAAGTCTGTTGGCTTGACTGAAGGCACACAGGTGCATCTCAGATGATGTCCAATGAGGGGGCTGTCAGGAGAGGAGGGGGTCACAGCTGTCACAGTGGCAATAATTAGCTGATCTAAATACTGAGCTCAGGGGGAGACGGGGAAGCTATGGAGCAGGAGGGTAGAGCGTTTCAAAGAGAGACTTGGCGTGGGCCACAAACCACTGTGCTTCTGTTGGCTCAGACGGACACTCTCCTCATTGTGTGGCATTGCGTGTGTGTGTTTGAGTATTGTGCTGCAGTCAGCAGAGCACTTGTTCTCCGTCACCTGCTCATACAGACACACAACCACGTGTTGTCACAACTGTCAAAGGGAACACACACTAACGGCATGTGTGTGAGTGAACACACTACAACTGTTTAAGGACAAAACATTACGTTGCTGTCTCTGCCTGGATCAACAAGACTAACACCTCTTCTAATACATACGGTTTGAAGTACACTCAATAATGTAACAAAGAGGACACCATAACATCAACTCTCAACCCTCATACAGCCCCTGAACCCAAACCAGACCCTCATACATTCCTTGCACCTTCAGCAACATTCAGTAAAAGGTTAATTTCATCTGGAATCCTACACAGTATCTGCAGTTAAGAGGGTTACAGGTGGCAAGCTTTTCATAGAGAGAAAGAAGTACGCTACATAGATCCTTTGCTGTATTTGCTTTGGACCCCAAGACAATGGTTCCATAGCAACAATCGAGTATAAACACACAAGCTTTGAGCAACATGGAGAGCAACTTTTCCCATACTGCTGCATGAGAGGACCAGAGAGGTTTTAAAAAGCTCAAATTACTAGTTGGCAAAGGGATGAATTTAGACTTAACTAAGACAAAGTATTTCGGACATGTGTGGTTCTCCTCTACGAATATATTGAAGTAGGCTTTTATGTGCAACTTTAGACATCACTTACCTACTTCTTAAAGTAGTGTGAACTTTATTTTAAGAACATGCCGGCACTGCATTATGTCGCTATTACACTGAACAAAAACATAACATGTAAAGTGTTGGTCCCCTGTTTCATGAGCTGAAGAAAATATCCCAGAAATGTACATAAAGCTTATTTCTCTCAAATTGTGTGCACAAATGTGTTTCCATCCCTGTTAGTGAGCATTTCTCCTTTGCCAAGATAATCCATCCACCTGACAAAACTACACATTTTAGAGTGGCCTTCTATTGTCCCCAGCACAAGATGCACCTGTGTAAAGATCATGCTGTTTAATCAGTTTCTTGAAATGCTATTCCTGTCACAGAACACAATGCCATAGATGTCTCAAGTTTTGAGGGAGCGTGCAATTGGCATGCTGACTGCAGGAATGTCTACCAGAGCTGTTTCCAGAGAACTGAATGTTCATTTCTCTAACATAAGCCGGCTTCAATGTTGTTTTAGAGAATTTGCCTCATGTTTCAGCATGATAATGAACAGCCCCATGTCGCAAGGATCTGTACACAATTCCCGGAAGCTGAAAATGTCCCAGTTTTTCCATGGCCTGCATTCTCACCAGACATGTCACCCATTGAGCATGTTTGGGATGCTCTGGATTGACGTGTACGACAGCGTGTTCCACTTCCCGCCAATATCCAGCAACTTTGCACAGCCATTGAAGAGGAGTGGGACAATATTCCACAGGCCACAATCAACAGCGTGGTCAAATCTATGCGAAGGAGCTGTGTCATGCTGCATGAGGCAAATGGTGGTCACACCAGATACGGACTGGTTTTCTGATCCACACCACTACCTTTTTTTAAGGTATATGTGACCAACTGATGCATATCTGTTTTCCCAGTCATGTTAAATCCATAGATTAGGGCCTAATGAATGTATTTAAATTGACTGATTTCTTTATATGAACTGTAACTCAGTAAAATATTTGAAATTGTTGCATGTTGCGTTTATATTTCTGTTCAATGTATATACAGTATATGGGCATGGCAGGGAGTTGTCATATATGAAATGCTGAATAATGAGTCAATTGTGTATTGTCAGTAGGCTGCACTGTCTGCAAAAGTGTTTGATGTCTGGAAGTAAATCATACACCTGCAATAATAAGCATTGATAATAATAATTAATAATAGGCTAATAATGTACTTATTATGAATAATTCTGACAATCATCACCTATATTAATTAATATTTGTAAATGAACTATCTTACAATCACAACTGACACAGAAACGGGAGCAAAGACCGAAATATGGCACTATTACGCAATGATTGCGAGGTGTTACAAATGGACTTCCTGTTGTTAAGCTACACAGATTCATGTAAAGGCATATTTACAGTTGCCATGGGGCAATTCATTGATTCTAAAATCCTACGGTTGGCGCATTGACTGCTGATTCAGTACCGCCATTACAGTGTTAAGATAATCAACAGAAAAAATGGAATGGATTCTGTTGACCCAACAACGGGCCGTCCATTGTTAAAGACGTCCCTCTGTCGGTGAAGGGAGGGAGTGTGTTAGTGCGAGAAATGCGTTTGGGTGCTGTTTTCAGCACCAAACCACATAGGCATAACCACCGACTGAAGAACTACCTTTCTCCCGACACTATTAAGTGTTCTGTGACCATAATGAAAATAAATAAACACATATCGATTAAGAAGGCCATGAAAGAGGTCGACCACTTCTGCTCTCAAATTGCTGGCACTCGTCAACAACAGTGAATAGGAATGTTCAATAAATTACCGAACGACAGTGCGCGCGCATTCATTCGTTCATTTAGCGCGTCCCCTCATGAGCACTCCCTCACTCATGCTCTCGCACACATAGGCTACTCATCAGAGAGAGGGAGAAGGAAAGAACGAGCGGGTCAGAAAGGGGAAGAAGGAGGGAGCGCATACAGCACAACTATATAGCCTAGGCCCCTCTGTGCAGGGTATACCAAAATATTTTGAAAACATTTTCAAATTACATAGAACATAGCCTACACTAGCAACATATTGGCATAACTAGATATTCTACAACTTGAGTAATTGTTAAAACTGATAACATCACCTGCTAGCCTAAACCGTTTTGACAGTGTTATGCGATGTTATGGACTAACTGCAAAGTGGCTATGATGTGAAATTCAGAATAATGAAAATGACAGGTCAAAATTAATTGATTGTAAACAGTCATAAAGCCCTTATAGCAGAAAATGAACACAAAAAGTACTAGGAGATTGACTAAGGGATCCAAGATGGCGTTTAGGCTACAGGGGAAATATATCAGATGAACATCTAGAATAAAAACAACCAATTGGAATGTTTCCTGTTGTAACAAATGTCGCCTATATCACTGCGCATTATACATGTATAGCCATGGGAAATATGTGATGATCCACACGTAAATGAGTCATGTCGTTCAGTCGGCTCTCCTATAGCCTACCAGCCAATGAACAAAAGAATGTCATCAATGCGCCCTATGTTAAATGATAGGGTGGATTAATATAGATAGTTGTCGCACTCACACTTGAGCGAATACCCCGTCAAATATCAGACAATCATGTTTCTTTTATGAAAATGGACAGATTTCGTGAATTATTATCAGAGAACCAGATCTTTGGAGGTGTTGGCAACTTTCCTGACAAAGGAGCACAGTCGCGAAGAGCAATAGTGCCCGTTTGTTTATTTCTAATTCCGCCTTAAAACATCAAATAAATTGAATGTAACCATTCCACTAAATCCTACATAAATCTATATTAACAACAGATGCTTTATCCATACATCAGATAGTCTGTCATTTAATTTATAGGAGGTTTAACACTAAATAATCTCAACCACGTCACTCAAAGTCAATGGCCGGGCTGTGTTAGTTCGAAAATTATTTCGGTGTATTAAAAGCAAAAACTAGCTTTTGCACCGGTCAACCCATGTGCATTCGTTAAAGTATTGATTCGTCTTCATTATGCATTTGTCATTTTAATATTCGGTTCCGTCTGTTTGGGTCAATTTAATAGGAATTCTGCAAAATTGATCACAACGCGCTGTGCTTCGGGTAGGTTTTCGGGAAATAAAAGTTTGTCGGTCAGCGAATTATACAAAAACATTTATATGACAGTGAAGCCCAAATTGTCTACTTTCAAACCATGCGGTTTTGTACACATATACAATGCCAGACTTTTTACATTTTGAAAGAGTTCGAGGATGAAGAAACACAAACGGGACTGCGCGAGTTCCATGGAGCCTGCTGGATCAGCTGCTGGCCGTTGGTGTTCTCAATCACGTCCGCGCTTAGGCTTCATAAAGTCAGAGGAGCGCTTGTAGAATAATATACATTAAGAGAGAATCAGATGTGACGCTCCATCGTGTTTGTCAAACATATAGTACTCACAACTTTTTTATTATAAGCTTTGCGTTCTCACAAACCAGGACCTTTTCTGGATTATTATACGTTTGGAAATATTAATTTAGAAACTTGTGACGCTCTGTGACAGACGTTTGCCGGGAATACTTGAACTGAACCTGCATATTCAACCAATTTTAAGTCAACAATGGCAGAGACGGTGGCAGCTCCAGCCCCAAAAGCTAAAAAGGCGAAGGCACTCAAGAAACCTGCTTCACACCCGAAATACTCGGATATGATTATGGCGGCCGTCCAGGCAGACAAAAGCCGTGGAGGTGCGTCCAGACAATCTGTCCAGAAGTACATCAAGAGCCATTACAAGGTGGGAGACAATGCCGATTCCCAGATTAAGCTGTCTCTGAAGAGGATGGTGAGTGGCGGGGTCCTGCGCCACACCAAAGGCATCGGCGCATCAGGCTCCTTCAAACTGGCTAAAGCAGAGGACACCAAAAAGGCACCTAAACCTAAAGCCGTTGTGAAACCAAAGAAGTCGCCTGTGAAAGTCGCTAAGCCCAAGAAGGTAGCAAAGCCCAAGAAGGTGGCCAAATCACCAGCAAAAGCCAAGAAAGTGAAAGTGTCAGTGAAGAAAGTGAAAAAGTCCCCGAAGAAAGCGGCACCAAAGCCCAAGAAATCAGTAAAGAAAGCCAAGGTGGCAAAGCCAGCCAAGGCAGCCAAACCCAAGAAGGCCAAAGCTGCAAAACCCAAACCCAAGGCAGCAGCCAAGAAAGCCGCAAAGAAAAAGTAAAATGGACATTACAGAGAGACTTGTAAATACTTTGAGGAAATGTTTCTGTATATGTCATATTATTTTTGTATGGTCTCATGCGAATTGATCAGTTTTTACAGATTGTTTTCCACTCCATTGCACTATATGATGCTGTAAAAAGTGGGTCTGGAATTAAAGCATTTTTTTGTAAAAGCATTAATTGTTAGGCTACTATTTATTATTCCTCTCTGAACCTTGGAAACCTGAGGACCTGTTAGAAAATGTATGTGACACTAATCAGGAATTATTATTGACTAGGCTATTGGAACAAGTGAATAGTTCTTGTTCTTTGTGCACGAGGTCATTCTGAAAATACACTTGTTTCAATAGCGAGCATTGTTGAGTTACACAATGTATAGAAGAACTGTGTAGGCATGGACATCAGCAAGATTTTCAAGTGTTGGTATGGCTCCAAATGCGGACTCTGTGCTACTTTTTTGTAAACCAACCGTTCCATTAATTCAGTGTATTTGTAATGAACTGCAGACTATGTATTGCATCACTTTTGAAACTGTTTATACTGTAATACAATAAACTTTTCTCATCTTCTAAATATAATGTACATTTATTAGTCGCATTTTACGCATGCATACACCGATCAATTACCAACAAATTAAGTATTAAGAATTAAGTTTTAAGTAGTGTTGTTAATAAATTAGACTTTCTAATTCTTTATGTTCTCAAGGTTCTCAATCTTTGAAGAATGTACATTTTCTAAATCCTGAAACAAGCCCAAGGACCCTATCTAAAGGCCAGGAACATAGTAGCTCAGTCATTTTTCTCTATACTGATGACTGGATATAGCTCTGAGAAATAGGTAAAGCAACATTCTTTGTTGAGCGGAGCATTTGTTTTCAGCTTTTTTTCTGTCCTACTGTACAGTGCAGATGGGAATTGGAAAAGGAGAGGAAGCAAACCCTAAAGAAAACAAATGCTCCTACCTGAAGTTAACTCAAACTCGATACTTCCATCTCCTGGTTGCGCTGTGTATTTTCGTTCCCACCATGTTGTTGAAGCGGTTTACAGGGCAGCAGTTAGAAACCTTGAAAGGACAAGAATATACAAATGTTATTTTCTTCAAAGTAGTCCAATGGGCATTTCCAACTGAGACTTACCCCACACTAGTTAGTCGAGTCGACAGAGATTATGTTAATGTGAGTTTAAGTGTAATTTTTCAGGAAATAGCGTTTCCATCAGGAATGTGACACTAAAGACCTGGGGCAAGCAGAATTCCAGAATCAACATCCTCTACATCATCAAGACAGTTGCTTTGTGAGAAGGTGTTAACCCATGTTCACATATGGCCATTTTTTATGTAAATAACATCTGAAAACTACCAGTGGCCTGACCTTGGCCTCAAGTCAGATCAGGTCCACTGAGGCCATGGGCCTAGTGAGACACTGGAGCTGGGCTGTGGAGGTGTAAACAGAAAGTCTGAACCATTTTGGTAAAACACGGTGTCTCCGGTGAAAATTCACCAAAACATTTACTTTCTATTACTTCTTAACTTTGAACATCAATATTTTAGTTATTCCACTTACTGCTTGTTAAAAAGGGATGCAGTCTTGGTTGGTGACAGGTAAGAGTAGACCTAGCCTATAAGTTCCATTTGTCACCTATAGCAACAGCTATTTTGCATTCAGCAGTCCAAAATGTCAAACATGCACTGGAGACAAGACAGAAATCCATTCGAACTATAAAATATGTTTTAAAAGGTTTGTGTTTGTCACTTTGTTAACGTTTTTTTGGTCACAATATAGTGAAATGCCGGTATAGTATATATACCTGCAAAGTGCCCTAATTAAATTCAGGTGATGCTGAATGCTCAAGTGCAAAAGAGCACAAAAAGCATAACCAGACACACCATTATGTTAGGCCAGATCATCTAACACCTTTATGTCAAACTTGTACAATTGTGTAGAGTTTTGCACACAATCTATTTGATCATTTTGGACATTAGCCATTTGCCTTTGCATTTAGCACACATTGAACACAAAGCACCAGTGTGCACACACACCAACACACACAAATATCCCCACTATGACAGTCATGGATACATGTTTGGCAAAACATTCAACAATCCACATTTTTCTTTCTTTTTTGGGGGATAAAAACAATGGCAAATTAAGTCATACAATCAAAATCGTGACACACATATCCATTTATGCACGCACGCAAATGAACATGTGCACACACACACATACACCACACACACTCAATTCATGGCTGATTTAGCGGAAATACAATTTGGGGCCTAAGTTCCAATTTGTGGTGAATGCACGTGAAAGATAAGACGAGGCAGATATTTTCCTTTGAATGATAATTTGGAGTGTTAATTTGCACGGGGCAGGATTTAGTTTTAATATCATGAAATAAGAATGACAGAAAAAGAATTTGGATGTTTTAACACTACTGATTTCCTTGAGTAAGGAGGGATGCATTACAGACTTCAGTGTGTCTTTTTCATCAATCTGATACAATATAATCACTTCTCTTCATGCACAACAAGACATTGCCTCCTCCACAATTCTTATCTGGCAAGCCACCACTGGTGCTATCAGAGAACAAACCTCTTAAAAAAACAACAACCTGTACATTAATAAATTGATCTAGTTCGTTTCACCCACAACCCTAGTATAGCAGAATCTAAAGGAGTGATAGCTGGTATTTTACCGTTACTGTCTGTAACATGGAGGCTTTTGAATTTGGCAAATCAGGTCTGAAAGTCTATCTCAGTGGCTTGTTCAGTGGGAAGACAAGTTCCGCGGGGCTCCTTTTGGGACTTCCAGCAACTTCCCAGCATTGAGCTAGAGTGTCTGTTGCTCGGTTACGTCCTTGCAGCAGGTTCCGCCATAGCTGGTGCTTTAAGGTCTTGGGGTTGCTTGACAGATGCATTCGGACCCTCTGTCTTCACTCCCCCCCGGTTCGTGATACGAACTGTATGAATTCACCATGTTGCTCTTTGGTTTCTAAACCTCACCAGTCTTTCTGTTTGATAGGAATTTGGAAAAACCTATCTCATTTTGGATTTATTTTATTTTCCTTAGGAAATACTGCATATTAAAAATAAAATATATCTATGCATTGTCCTCCTGAACACCTTGTGGATGCATGTGGAAATGTCTTGGGTTTGAAATGTTGTACCTTCCTTGTATTTGCATATCCTCATTTGATAAAGTACCTATCTATTTGTAGCAGCTCGTGGGGGAATCATTGCATTGAGCACAGGGAGGGTACCTCCTTAGCCTGGAATTTGACATCGTAAGGCAGAGCAAGCAAGGTAGGAGGTCAGAAGAGTGTGAAAGAAATGGTCACAAGCCTCTATTTTGACTAATATAACTAGTCAGTGAAGAAGACCTGACTATCTGGAGTAGCCGGGAATAGCAGAATAAAGATGAGGAGAGGTTGGTGTATGAATAACGATGTAGTAAAATGGATGAGTTTTGTCTGTCAGGTCTAGACGGCTAGTTTGTCTTGATGGCTAGTTTGTCTAGACGGTTGGTCTGGAGTGTTGGTTTTTGAAAGCTGGTCTGGAGATTGGGGTTGAGGGAAAAAGAGGGGGGTGGGGCTCCAGTCAGGAACCCAGTTATTTCTGTCGGGCGAAAGCTCTGTAGATGGCGAAGCCTAGGACTGTGACTACTGCTGCTCCTAGCGTCACTCTCAGCCAGAAGGAGGTGTTGCTCATGTCGGAGTCGTTCAGGTGTCTGTGGGGGGAAGACAAAGTAATCAACGAACTGACAAAAGAAAAAGCATAAAGGCTCAGACCACTACAGAGTACAAACTAAAATGTTACATGAAATTCTAGTTTCTCAACACTGAAACGCCAAACTATAGACGAAATGGTGATAAACAGAGTTGTTAGTCATATGTGACAGTCAGTGTACTAATGCGTACGGGAACATGGCGGCCCAGGCCAGCTTGGTGTAGATGTTCTTGCTGGTGGAGTCCAGGGACAGGCCGGAAAAGGGGAGTGGCGGAAGCAGCCGGTGTTTGTGGCAGAACTCTGCTGGGGTCATCCCGTGGAGCTGTCTCACCTAGGGGAGGTCTGCCTTGGAGGCCACCACCACACAGGGAATACTGCTGTTCATGTAGTGCTGCTACAGATAAGACATAGATTATATGTGGATGAAGAGAAATGGGGTGTGGTAAAGAGAAAGATGATGTGGGTAAGAGAAAAGGGAGGAAGAGAGGAAAATAAAAGACTAAAAAACATTGAAGAACAGACTCCTGATCATTTCATTGAAACACATTCTGTTCCTTTGTGAAAACCAGAGAAGCTCTGAAGCAGACATGAGATACTGCTCACCTTGTATATACTGGCACAGGAGTCGAAGGAGTGGGGGTCGTTTGTGTCATACATGAGATATGCTACGTTGCACGCAGCATCCGACGCCTTTAGGAACTCCTTTTATACGTCCACCTCGTAGAGCTGCCAGGGGAAGACGACAGATTGGAGGTGAGGCTACTGTACTCTACCAAGGGTCAGGGGTCAGAGTTGAGGTTACAGTAAAAGATAATGTACTCACGATGAGGAACTTCTCCTGGTTGCTAACTTGGACAGTGTTTATGATGTAGAAGGAAAAGGCACCGGTGGAATGCTCCTCTCGCTGAAATAAACACACAGACCCTCATCTTTTCTTGTAGTAATGCTAGTAGTTAGGGTAGGTTTTCAACATCCTTTCTCTGCTCGAACACATCATATTAATAATGCAGAATGGTCTTACAATGAAGAGTTCAAGGTGTACTATTAGTAACAAAGTACTAAATAGTTCCTCCAGGAATTCTGTATCGCTATTTAGTCTAAATAATATTTAGGCAAACAATAGTAAGATGACCGTACCGCTGTGTTTCGGCCAAGGAAGACCTGAAGGAACGCAGACTTCCCAGTACATCGCGGTCCAATCACCTTACATAGGAACACTGACTGCTGAGTCTGGCCCTTCTCCAGGTCCACGGCCTTCTCCCGAGTCACTGCAAAGCCACACACACATGGACAGCACCACACACACACACACACATGGACAGCACCACACACACGGACAGCACCACACACACACACGGACAGCACCACACACACACACACACACACACACACACACACACACACACACACACACACACACACACACACACACACACACACACACACACACACACACACACACACACACACACACACACACACACACACACACAGTAGGTACAGGGAACCATTGACTAATAAAATGGAGTACTATCAAAGCATTTAAAACAATCATATTTCCCCCTGGTTAATGTGGGGGAATGCAGAATCTGATCTAAGATGGTGGGGGTAAGAGTAACCTTGGGTGTTTTGGAAATATTTGAGCTTTGGGCCCACTCCCACCATTTATAGCAGGGTCAGCTAAACCTGCTCACCTCTGTGGCACAGACTGAGTCTGTGAGGTCATTAGCGCCGGTGAGACTCTTACATTACACCACCCTACCCTAATCCTGGGAAGCCCTACCCTAATCCATGCAGCCACGCCCTCAATTTTACGCACGCACACAAACATAAATACACACTGGGAGGCCGGTTGAGGTTAATTGACCAATTGAAGGATGCGACTATTGCATTATTATTGATAATCTCAAATGTGTAAATTTTGTGTTAGCAGCCCATATACTAACTAAACCACACATTCAATCTCCACGCCAGTCAAACTGCATATTCAAAGTTGAACTTTCAGTCACTATACATCCACAGAAGGCATACAAACTGTATATAATTCTGTCGGTAGGGCCTATACTGAACCAGATTATAGTTCTAATCCTCTAACTACAGTGAGTGAGGTTTACTTTGGCACTAGGATTATTGGTTCTAGTTTACATACATACAGTCCATCTTCCTAGAGAGGCTACATGCAGGATGAAAACAAAGATGTGTTGATATGTGTGCAGACACAGACACACACCTGTGACTGCAGTGGTTTGGGTGTTCTGCTGAGTAAGGATGGTGTAGCCCAGGTATCCCAAGTACTCCAGGCAGCGATGGATGTCAAGGTATGCTGAAAGCCTGTATACAAAGGGAAGTCACGTTAGTGAAGATAGAGAGCAGAATAGGAACCACAGAATTAGGAATTAGAACACTAAAATGGACATGAACCTTTTTATGATGAGATAAAGGTCAGCCATTTTGGTCAGGGAGTTGGTCAACCACGGTTTGCCAGTGCTGTGCTAAGATAGTGTCAAATAATGATTTTGAAGAATTGGCACTGTATGTTTGTTAACCCCTTAGAACCCAAAGCGGCGTTTCTTTAAATTACTATATAGCGGCCTCGACCGGACTTGTTTTTATAACAATAATATCTCTGTCAATATCGCAAAATTAACTTGCTAACAACCTGTTGTCGTATTCGCGTGACTGTTGTCATCAACCAGAAACTTGGAAGAGGCTCCAAGATGGCAGCTTGAGCACACGCTTCCTACCGAGCACTGCGTACCAACTTTTGAAAGATCGTTCAAAATAACACTTTTCACTACCAAAATAATACTTTGCTTGCTAAAAACACCAGGTTATTGATGATTTAAGATGATATTTTCCAAAATGTCACAGCACGCTGACAGAAAGAGAAATCTTATGGCTACCTCCTCAGCTACCAATGCTCAGCCATCATCCAGTGTCATTACACAGGAGGCAAATGCTTTGACTGACAACTGCAATAAATGGCCTGACAGACGAGGATTTTCCTTCTTTGCCTATAACCCCAAGCAAACCTCCAACTTCCAAGGAAGGCATGTTTGAACTGGGCCCAGATGCCACTGCCAATAATGGTGTTATCGCCACTCTTTCCAGGCCCGATGCCATAGAGAAAATGGTCGGCGACAACACAATGAAAATCGAGGGCTTAAAAAAAAACGTTGACTTTGCATGCATGGAAATCAAGGATGTTAAGAAGGTCGCCCACATCGAAAAGCGTGTCGAAAAGGAGGAGGGAAAGATAGACTCTGCCAAAGCAGAATCGCGGAACTCGAATGCTACTCCAGATGGTGGTATCTTGAGACTGTATGGCATTCCCGCGGCAGATGGGGAGAACGTGCGGCAAGAGACCATCAAAGTCTGCCAAGCTATCTTACCTGAGAAGGCTAAGCTAGCAGATGTTGTCAACACTGTACATCGCCTCCGCACGAGAAGGCAGGGTGACTCCAAGCCCAGAGGTGTCATTCTCCAGTTTTTAAAAAATGTTAAAGTTTTTTTTATACCTTTATTTCAACAAGGAACACAGACTGAGACCAAGGTCTCTTTTATAGCTGGGCCCTGCGTATACATGTTTACACATAGTTTAGGTACAATGATTAAGAAACTGCACAAGACAAACAAAACAACCCTTAAGAATTTATATGCAGAGACCTGATTAATTCGAGAACCATCTAAGCTTGTAAGTGCAAGTGTATTTTCAACCAACTTTTTGAATCTATTAAAAATCATAACATTTGTTTTCTTTGCATTTAAAACAAGTTTCAGCTGTATGAAATACCCTTGTAATAACTTAAAATCTGTCTCTAATAGTGATAATGCTTGGTCAGCCGTTGAAGCGATAGAGTACATGACAGTGTCATCGGTATATAATGAATTTGACACTTTCTTATCTCATCACCGATATTGTTTATGTAGAGAGTGAACAGTAATGGACCAAGTATACATCACGGATCTACAGGGATGCCACTTGGAAAGCAGCCAAAGAAATCTACCTTCCTACGCGACAACAACCTGCGGTTTGCTGAAGACCTCTTGAAAGCAGACAGACAAAGGAGAAACTGTGGCCAGCTGTGGAAAAGCCCGAAAAGAGGGGAAAGCGGCTTACTTCATCGGAGGGTGAGCTTTCATCAATGGATCCGAAATCAACCTTCCTCCTTGAGGACTGTCATAGATTGTGCCTGGTGGTCAACATAGGCTACCTAGATAGCTACCTCTGATGTGAGCAGATCCCACTCCCGACTCTAAGGTGATTTAACTCTAACTGCACAGGACTACTGGTGTAATGGATATTTACTATTTTATTTGTTCTCTCACTTCTGATATTTTTACCTGCTGTATAGGCAGTGAGCAAGCTCTTTGTTGTTTCTTGTTCTGGAAGTTATCTTTTATGCTAAACTATTCTCACTCAATCATTTATATCTATATGGTGTGCAACGCTGGTTTCTTTTCATTCTTACTCGATTTGCGATTATTGTTTAGCTCGTAGTACTTTCTGTTCTATATTCCACTTTGTCGTTGTCTATAGTTTCACTCAATGCTAGGGGGTTAAGAAATAATGTAAAGCTCAAAGCCTTATTTTTATTTGCCGAACAGCTTGTAACAGATTTACGTTTTTTTCAAGAGTCTCATTCGGTTTCTACTGACGTCAACTTCTGGAGATCTCAGTGGGGAAATGATGTAAGGCTCTCATGGTTCTGAACGCTCTGCTGGTTATCACTCTAAAGAAAATATTGAATGGAAGTCATTTGCACTCCGACTGTGACCCTTTTGGTCACTTTCTTTGTCTTGTTATCAACATCATTATTATTGTTACCAATATTTATGGGTACAATTCCAAACTTGAAAATTATCAGTTGAATCTTTGGAAAAGCCTATTCTCCATTGGCTAACCAAGTTCCATAACACATTACTTATAGTAGGTGGGGATTTTAATATTTCTCCGAATAATTTAATTGATAGATGGCCTCCGGGACAGTCCACTTCTATGAATACAAGTTTGAGGCAGTTTACGGAAAGCTTTTCGTAATTATTTATTATTAAAAAACAGCCGATATTATTTAAAAAACGGCCGATTAATTGGTATCGCGTTTATTTGGTCCTCCAATAATCGGTATCGGTTGACCTCTAGTATAGATATTTGGAGAGTAAAGTTTCCTATGTCAAGTCTTTCACTTGGAGTAATAAGGAAAGCTCCAGACAATCACACATAGATTTTGGCCTGGTGTCTAAATGTTTTGATAAACAAGGTATTTCTGTTAACATCCTTGCCACTCCTCTTACTGATCATAGAGCTATTTATATTGACATTACATTTTTTTATCTCTGATAATGGCCTTGGCAGAGCATCCTACTGGAAGCTTAATAACTCTATATTAAAACATGAGTTGGTCAAGATGGATATAAACAATTTAATTCCACACTTCTGGAACAAAGCTATAAATTACAATTCATACAGTAATAACTGGGAGCCTTTTAAAGTTGGAAGATATTTATGAAAAAATGGGAGTATTCTTGCCAAGACAAGGAGAGCTGAAGAAAGTAATTACAAAGATCACCTCTCTTGTTCAAAAGCCTGTTGAAAGTCTCTCAGAGGAGGACAAATCTGTTCTGTTTGAGCTACAACACAAGTTGGATGATATGTATAAACTGAAAGCAGAGGGAGCCTTTGTCAGAGGGTGAAGAAAATTCATCTTATTTTTTCAGGTTAGAAAAATACCACTCTAAAAATAATACAATTCAACAATTAAATATTAATGGTTTCATCACAGATGACCCCAAATTTATCTCTAACTTTAGTTGCAACTTCTACAGGAATTTATATAGTTCTAAGTATTGTGATGTTTCCTCAACTCTTTTTTTTACTCTCTGGGGGATGTGAAATCAATTGGGGTGGCTGAGGGGGAACAGTGTGATGACCCTATTATAGTTGAAAATATAATTTCTTCTATTGAACAGCTTCAAAATTAGAAGTATCCTGGGACTGATGGTATATCTGCTGAGTTTTACAAAACTTTTTCTCAACAGTTGGCCCCATTTCTGATGGAGGTATTTTCTGAAAGCATTGTAAATAATGCTCTCCCTCCCAGTTTGACTCAAGGTCTGATTACATTAATCCCTAAGCCCAAGAAAGACTTGCTTCTCCTCAATAATTGGCATTCAATCTGTCTGCTCAATAACGACTGCAAAATATTAGCCTCTATATTTGCAAATAGAATGAAAGCAGTATTGGACTCAATTATAGAAGAGACCCAATCTCGTTTCATGAGGAATAGACATATTTCTAATAATATCCGACTCGTGTTAGACCTTATTGACTATTCTGATCTAATCTTCCAAGATAGTTTTATTTTCTTCATAGACTTTTATAAAGCCTTCGATAAAGTGGAACATTATATTTCTCTGCCTTGAGAAATTTGGTTTTGGGGAATTCTTTTGTAGTACTATTAAAACTCTTTATATGAATGGGAACAGTTCTATTAAATTAAAGCATGTCACTTCTCCTAGATTTGATTTGAAAAGGGGAATTATGCAAGGATTCCCAATTTGGCCTTACCTCTTCCTGCTTGCAACCCAACTTCTTGCAAGTTTTCTTAAATCCCGCGATATAAAAGGGATCTCTATTGCTGACAGAGATATTATCATAAGTCAGCTTGCAGATGACACCACCCTCTCTTTTTGAAAGATGCTGACCAGATTCCTAGAGCAGTCGATGTGATAAATATTTTTTCCAAAGCATCTGGTCTTTGCCTAAACCTTAAGTGCGAATTGTTTGCTGTTAAAGACTGTGTGATAGCCTCTATACGCAATATTCCAGTCAAGGAAAAAGTAACATACCTTGGGATTACCATATCTAAGGAGCAACAGGAAAGATGCTCATTACATTTCAGAACTGTTATTGAAAAAAACAAAAAGAAGTTGAACCATTGGTTACAGAGGGATTTATCCTTGAAATGTCAAGTATTGATTTCTAAAGCTGAAGGTATCTCCAGACGTACTTATGCAGCCCAGTCCCTCCATCTTGACAACAAAATAGGTAAAGCGGTTGACCAGATGGTTTTCAACTTCATCTGGAAAAATCATACACATTATATTAGGAAATCTGTCGTATGAACACACATGAATACGGTGGTCTCAATTTTTTAGATTTCCCTACTTTGAATAATACTTAAGATAAATTGGGCTAAACATTTCTCATTATATCTTCTCCCGTTTTGGTGGCTTCAATTTTATGTTACTTTGTAACTATAACATAGGATAAAATTCCTACGAAATGATCTGCTTTCATAGACAAGTATTCTTAGCGTGGTCGTTAATATATAAACATAATTTTCCCCCGCATAGGTATTTTATTTGGTACAATAAGGATATTTTGTTTCGAAACAAGTCTTTATTTTTTAAGAACTGGTTCAATAATCATATCCTGCTGGTGAGTCAACTTTTTAATGCAGAAGGATTGTTACTCAAGTCTGAGGAATTTCTCTCTCGTTACAATATCCCTGTTACACCTAGATTTCGCCATAGTCATTGATGCTATTCCATCTGGAACTCTCATGTTGTTGAGGTCAAATCACATTTATTTAAATAGCCCGTCTTACATCAGCTGATATCTCAAAGTGCTGTAGAGAAACCCAGCCTAAAACCCCAAACAGCAAGCAATGCAGGTGGAGAAGCACGGTGGCTAGGAAAAACTCCCTAGAAAGGCCAAAACCTAGGAAGAAACCTAGAGAGGAACCAGGCTACGAGGGGTGGCCAGTCCTCTTCTGGCTGTGCCGGGTGGAGATTATAACAGAACATGGCCAAGATGTTCAAATGTTCATAAATGACCAGCATGGTCAAATAACAATAATCACAGTAGTTGTCGAGGGTGCAGCAAGTCAGCACCTCAGGAGTAAATGTCAGTTGGCTTTTCATAGCCGATCATTAAGAGTATCTCTACCGCTCCTGCGGTCTCTAGAGAGTTGAAAACAGCAGGTCTGGGACAGGTAGCACATCCGGTGAACAGGTCAGGGTTCCATAGCCGCAGGCAGAACAGTTGGCCAGGTGGACTGAGGACAGCAAGGAGTCATCATGCCAGGTAGTCCTGAGGCATGTTCCTAGAGCTCAGGTCCTCCGAGAGAGAGAAAGAGAGAATTAGAGAGAGCATACTTAAATTCACACAGGACACCGGATAAGACAGGAGAAGTACTCCAGATATAACAAACTGACACTAGCCCCCCGACACAAACTACTGCAGCATAAATACTGGAGGCTGAGACAGGAGGGGTCAGGAGACACTGTGGCCCCATCCGATGATACCACCGGACAGGGCCAAACGGGCAGGATATAACCCCACCCACTTTGCCAAAGCACAGCCCCCACACCACTAGAGGGATATCTTCAACCACCAACTTACCATCCTGAGACAAGGCCGAGTATAGCCCACAAAGATCTCCGCCACAGCACAACTCAAGGGGGGGCGCCAACCCAGACAGGAAGATCACGTCAGTGACTCAACCCACTCAAGTGACGCACCCTCCTAGGGATTGGCATGAAAGGGCACCAGTAAACCAGTGACTCAGCCCCTGTAATGGGGTTAGAGGCAGAGAATCCCAGTGGAGAGAGGGGAACCGGCCAGGCAGAGACAGCAAGGGCGATTCGTTGCTCCAGAGCTTTTCCGAGTCTGAGACCGAGTCTGCGTCTCTCACATGGGTAGGCAGACCATTCCATAAAAATTGAGATCTATAGGAGAAAGCCCTTCCTCCAGCTGTTTGCTTAGAAATTATAGGGACAATTAGGAGGCCTGCGTGACCGTAGCATACGTGTAGGTATGTACGGCAGGACCAAATCGGAAAGATAGGTAGGAGCAAGCCCATGTAATGCTTTGTAGGTTAGCAGTAAAATTTTGGGGCTTCACCATGTTTCATTGAAATGTACAGCTGTGTGTCATCCGCATAGCAGTGAAAGTTAACATTATGTTTTCGAATGGCATCCCCAAGAGGTAAAATATACAGTGAAAACAATAGTGGTCCTAAAACAGAACCTTGAGGAACACTGAAAAGTACAGTTGATTTGTCAGAGGACAAACCATTCACAGAGACAAACGGATATCTTTCCGACAGATACGATCTAAACTAGGCCAGAACTTGTCCGTGTAGACCAATTTGGGTTTCCAATCTCTCCAAAAGAATGTGGTGATCGATGGTATCAAAGGCAGCACTACGGTCTAGGAGCACGAGGACAGATGCAGAGCCTCGGTCTGATGCCATTAAAAGGTCATTTACCACCTTCACAAGTGCAGTCTCAGTGCTATGATGGGGTCTAAAACCAGACTGAAGCATTTCGTATACATTGTTTGTCTTCAGGAAGGCAGTGAATTGCTGCGCAACAGGTTTTCATTGTTTTTGAGAGGAATGGAAGATTCGATATAGGCCGATAGTTTTTTATATTTTCTGGGTCAAGGTTTAGCTTTTTCAAGAGAGGCTTTATTACTGCCACTTTTAGTGAGTTTGGTACACATCCGGTGGATAGAGAGACGTTTATTATGTTCAACATAGGAGGGCCAAGCACAGGAAGCAGCTCTTTCAGTAGTTTAGTTGGAATAGGGTCCAGTATGCAGCTTTAAGGTTTAGAGGCCATGATTATTTTCATCATTGTGTCAAGAGATATAGTACTAAAACACTTAAGTGTCTCCCGATCCCAGGCCCTGGCAGAGCTGTGCAGATCCAGGACAGCTAAACCGTGGAGGAATACGCAGATTTAAAGAGGAGTCCGTAATTTGCTTTCTAATGATCATGATCTTTTCCTCAAAGAAGTTCATGAGTTTATTACTGCTTAAGTGAAAGACATCCTCACTTGGGGAATGCTGCTTTCTAGTTAGCTTTGCGACAGTATCAAAAATATATTTCGGATTGTTCTTATTTTCCTCAATTAAGTTAGATGTGTAACCAGACCTCACCTTCTTGACCTACCCTCGCTTAATCCAGTTGACTCTCCAATAGGAAAATGTGTTTCTCCTTGCTCCCTCAGAACAACAGATCTATATGTGCTTTATTTCAAAGGGATATTGTATCCATTCCTTATGTCACAACTTACTGGAATACATTTATCAATATTAGCTGCTGGAAAAAATTATGGAAAGACATTCATAGTTATATAATTGTTAATATTCTTGATGACTTTTTTTATATTGGAGAATGTGCTGCTCGGTTTCCTTAACCATAATAAAAATAAAGAAAAAACATTTTACTTCATAAATCTAATTGTCAATTCACTAATAAAAAAACACTCTTCCGTGGTTTCTATAAGGAATTCGAGCAGTACATTAAGACCATTCTACATTCTTCTAATAAAAAAGCTGTTAAAACAATCAATGTGTGTTTCTTTTAAGGTCTTTGTATAATAGCATATGTTATCATTGTCTGTTTGTATACTTTTTGTATGTATACTGGTTTTTCTACAATAACCCCCCCCCCAAAAAAACCCAGAAACAGTGCATGCTAATATTTGACTTTAAAAAAAAACCACAACAATTTTCAAGATCTTACTGAGTTACAGTTCAAATGAGGAAAACCAGCCAATTGAAATAATTTCATTAGGCCTTAATCTATAGACTTCTGTTGGTCACATGCCTTAAATATTGGGCCTCAGGATCTCGTCACGTTATTTTTGTGCATTAAAATTTCCATCGATAAAATGCAATTGTGTTCGTTGTCTGTAGCTTATGCCTGCCCACACCATAACCATGGGGCACTCAGTTCACAACGTTGACATCAGCATCCCGCTCGCCCTCACAACGCCATAAACATGGTCTGCGGTTGTGAAGCTGGTTGGACATAGTGCCAAATTCTCTAAAACGACATTAGTGGCAGCTTATGGTAGAGAAATGAACATTCAATTCTCTGATAATAGCTCTGTAGGACATTCCTACAGTCAGCATGCCAATTGCACACTCCCTCAACTTGAGACATCTGTGGCATTGTGTTGTGACAAAAATACACATTTTAGAGTGGCCTTTTGTCCCCAGCACAAGGTGCACTTGTGTATTGATCATAATGTTTAATCAGCTTCTCGATATGCCACACCAGTCAGGTGGATGGATTATCTTGGCAAAGGATAAATGCTCACTAACACGGATGTAAACAAATTTGTGCACACAATGAGAGAAATAAGCTTTTTGTGCATATAGAACATTTCTGAGATCTTTTATTTCAGCTCATGAAACATGGGACCAACACTTTACATGTTGCGTTGATATTTTTGTTCAGTATACTTTCTGAATATTGTCATCAGGTCACATTTTTGATTATTTAAAAAATATGTATGGAAGTATAATATATTATACTTGGTACATTTGAGTGAGTAATTTAGTCAAATGTACAATTTAAATACTTCAGGGTTTTTGTTGTGTTAATCATTTTGATAGTGTCTTTACACAATGGAAGACAAAATGAATGTTATTCCTATTGAATGTGGTGTCATATTAAAGAAGAGGTTGTGCTCTTTAAAACTAAGTTAACTTGTAATTGTCATTTATGAAATGTGAGAAAATGAGCTTTATCTTGAATATTCTCAGTAATCTACAGAAGCATACTTAAATTCTATTGGGGTCTAAAGGATTAACACAAAACCAACTTCCAAATGTCAATACTGGCCCAACTGATTGCTTGAAAAAAATATTTTTGATAGCATTTATACTTTTTGAACTATAACAATATTTAAATGAGCTCCCAATGCATTTCATCGGGGGAAAAAAGGCCCATAGACTTTAATGGTAAAAATAGACTGGTCCAACTTATATGGCTTGTTGAAGGATATTTGACACTATGTATACTTTTGGAACTATAACTTTACATTTGCATAAATTAACATGGGTTTGAATGAGAACCATAGGAATACAGTGGTAGCTATTCAAAATGGTCCTGCTCCTTGGTTCATTCTTTTTTGAATCCAAGATGGCGTAGCAGTCAGATGTCCTTTGTCCTCGTCCTGTCCCGTGTATATATATTTTATATATTTTCCTTCGCATTTCTTTTTATATATATTTTTTTCTTCTTAAAAACTCAACTTCAAAACACTCTCCTGCAACCCACCTCAACAAATGTGGTGCGGATCTGTTTTTTTTTCCTCAAAGGTATTATTCACCTCGTATCCGAAATCAACAACAGAAGCTAGCCAGAAGTTAGCCAGCTCACAAGCTAACGTTAGTAGTTCAGCTAACCACAGCTAGCGCTCATCAGCTATCCTTTAGCTCGGAAAACTATTGCCAGTTTTGTACAACGCGACTCAGACCAGAGCATACCAGACCTTTTTTCTCTCCATATCCCCGGATTTTTACCGCAAGCTCTGGACATTTACACCTGGATCTTGCAGCTAACCAGCTGCTATCCGAGTGACTATTGGCTAACATCAATTCCGGAGCAAACACCAATTATCCCGGAGCTAGCCAGCTGAAGAGTTCCATCAGCCACTCCTGGGCTACAATCATCTATCCGGACCCGTTTACTGCCGATGCGGAGCCCCACCGGGCCTTCACGACTGGGATACCGACGTTATCTGCCCGAGGGAGTTATTCAACTGGCCCCTCCATCGCGACGTAACCTGAACGCCCATATGCTAACTGCGGCACGCTAATCGTTAGCTGTCTTGAGCATATCGGCTATCTGAACAGACAACCTCTCTTTCGCCATCGCCATCCGGCTTGGATTCTCTGTCGACACGACCACGTCTGGTCTGCAGACGAATTGCCCATCCGCTGTGCCCTCAACCGGCCTCCGTCTGAGCAGACCCCCTCCGTCTGAGCAGACCTCCCCCCGGGCTACTAACTTTAAACGCCGCGGGCTAGTTTAGTGGAGGCCTCACTGCCCCATCTACGGCTGCCCCCTGGACACTATGATCACTTGGCTACATAGCTGATGCCTGCTTGACTGTCCATTAATTCACGGTACTCCATTCCGTTTATTTGTGTTTTATCTGTCGGCTCTGTGCTTTAACTCAGGATCTGTGTGTAGTTAATCCGACCCTCTCTGCCTAGCCGTCGCCATTTTTACCTACTGTTGCTGTGTTAGCTGACTAGCTGCTGTTATATCACCTGTTGTTTTAGCTAGCTCTGACTAGCTGGCTTTATATCACCTGTTGTTTTAGCTAGCTCTCCCAATCAAGACCTGCAATCACTTTACGCCTTACTGCATGTCTCCCTCAAATATCAATATGCCTTGCATACTGTTGTTCAGGCTAGTTATCATTGTTTTGGTTTGCAATGGACCCCGTAGTTCCACTCTCCGTACCTCTGATACCTCCTTTGTCCCACCCCCCACACATGCGGTGACCTCACCCATTGAGACCAGCATGTCCAGAGATACAACCTCTCTTATCATCACCCAGTGCCTGGGCTTGCCTCCGCTGTACCCGTGCCCCACCATACCCTGGTCTGCACATTATGCCCAGAATCTATTCTACCACGCCCATAAATCTGCTCCTTTTATTCCTTGTCCCCAACGCTCTAGGCGACCAGTTTTGATAGCCTTTAGCCGCACCCTCATCCTGCTACTCCTCTGTTCCTCGGGTGATGTGGAGGTAAACCCAGGCCCTGCATGTCCCCAGTCACCCTCATTTGTTGACTTCTGTGATCGAAAAAGCCTTGGCCTCATGCATGTCAACATCAGAAGCCTCCTCACTAAGTTTGCCTTACTCAGCACACTCTGCCAACCCTGATGTCCTCGCCGTGTCCGAATCCTGGCTTAGGAAGGCCACCAAAAATTCTGAGATTTCCATACCCAACTATAACACTTTCCGTCAAGATAGAACTGCCAAAGGGGGAGGAGTTGCAATC
This sequence comes from Salvelinus fontinalis, assembly GCF_029448725.1. Classification (NCBI taxonomy): domain Eukaryota; kingdom Metazoa; phylum Chordata; class Actinopteri; order Salmoniformes; family Salmonidae; genus Salvelinus; species Salvelinus fontinalis. The sequence continues at coordinate 1,160,146 of NC_074672.1, read as the reverse complement.
TACTGCAGAGATAGCCTGCAAAGTTCTGTCATACTTTCCAGGTCTATGCCCAAACAGTTCGAACTTCTAATTTTAAAAATTAATCTCTCCAGAAATAAGTCTCTCACTGTTGCCGCCTGCTACCGACCCCCCTCAGCTCCCAGCTGTGCCCTGGACACCATCTGTGAATTGATCGCTCCCCATCTAGCTTCAGAGTTTGTTCTGTTAGGTGACCTAAACTGGGATATGCTTAACACCCCGGCAGTCCTACAATCTAAGCTTGATGCCCTCAATCTCACACAAATCATCAAGGAACCCACCAGGTACAACCCTAAATCCGTAAACATGGGCACCCTAATAGACATTATCCTGACCAACTTGCCCCCCAAATACACCTCTGCTGTCTTCAATCAAGATCTCAGCGATCACTGCCTCATTGCCTGTATCCGCCACGGGTCCACGGTCAAACGACCACCCCTCATCACTGTCAAACGCTCCCTGAAACACTTCTGCGAGCAGGCCTTTCTAATCGACCTGGCCCGGGTACCCTGGAAGTATATTGACCTCATCCCGTCAGTTGAGGATGCCTGGTCATTCTTTAAAAGTTACTTCCTCACCATATTAGACAAGCATGCTCCGTTCAAAAAATGCAGAACCAAGAACAGATATAGCCCTTGGTTCACTCCAGACCTGACTGCCCTCGACCAGCACAAAAACATCCTGTGGCGAACTGCAATAGCATCGAAGAGCCCCCGCGATATGCAACTGTTCAGGGAAGTCAGGAACCAATACACGCAGTCAGTCAGGAAAGCAAAGGCCAGCTTTTTCAAGCAGAAATTTGCATCCTGTAGCTCTAACTCCAAAATGTTCTGGGATACTGTAAAGTCCATGGAAAACAAGAGCACCTCCTCCCAGCTGCCCACTTCACTGAGGCTAGGTAACACGGTCACCACTGATAAGTCCATGATAATCGAAAACTTCAACAAACATTTCTCAATGGCTGGCCATGCCTTCCTCCTGGCGACTCCAACCTTGGCCAACAGCCCCTACCCCCCCGCTGCTACTCGCCCAAGCCTCCCCAGCTTCTCCTTTACCCATATCCAGATAGCAGATGTTCTGAAAGAGCTGGAAAACCTGGACCCATACAAATCAGCTGGGCTTGACAATCTGGACCCCCTATTTCTGAAACTGTCCGTCGCCATTGTCGCACCCCCTATTACCAGCCTGTTCAACCTCTCCTTCGTATCATCTGAGATCCCCAAGGATTGGAAAGCTGCCGCGATCATCCCCCTCTTCAAAGGGGGAGACACCCTGGACCCAAACTGTTACAGACCTATATCCATCCTGCCCTGCCTATCTAAGGTCTTCGAAAGCCAAGTCAACAAACAGATCACTGACCATCTCAAATCCCACCGTACCTTCTCCGCTGTGCAATCCGGTTTCCGAGCCGGTCACGGGTGCACCTCAGCCACGCTCAAGGTACTAAACGATGTCATAACCGCCATCGATAAAAGACATTACTGTGCAGCCGTCTTCATCGACCTGGCCAAGGCTTTCGACTCTGTCAATCACCATATTCTTATCGGCAGACTCAGTAGCCTCGGTTTTTCTAATGACTGCCTTGCCTGGTTCACCAACTACTTTGCAGACAGAGTTCAGTGTGTCAAATCAGAGGGCATGTTGTCCGGTCCTCTGACAGTCTCTATGGGGGTACCACAGGGTTCAATTCTCGGGCCGACTCTTTTCTCTGTATACATCAATGATGTTGCTCTTGCTGCGGGCGATTCCCTGATCCACCTCTATGCAGACGACACCATTCTGTACACTTCCGGCCCTTCCTTGGACACTGTGCTATCTAACCTCCAAACGAGCTTCAATGCCATACAACACTCCTTCCGTGGCCTCCAACTGCTCTTAAACGCTAGTAAAACCAAATGCATGCTTTTCAACCGTTCGCTGCCTGCACCCGCACGCCCGACTAGCATCACCACCCTAGACGGTTCCGACCTAGAATATGTGGACATCTATAAGTACCTAGGTGTCTGGCTAGACTGCAAACTCTCCTTCCAGACTCATATCAAACATCTCCAATCCAAAATCAAATCTAGAGTCGGCTTTCTATTCCGCAACAAAGCCTCCTTCACTCACGCCGCCAAACTTACCCTAGTAAAACTGACTATCCTACCGATCCTCGACTTCGGCGATGTCATCTACAAAATAGCTTCCAATACTCTACTCAGCAAACTGGATGCAGTTTATCACAGTGCCATCCGTTTTGTTACTAAAGCACCTTATACGACCCACCACTGCGACCTGTATGCCCTAGTCGGCTGGCCCTCGCTACATGTTCGTCGTCAGACCCACTGGCTCCAGGTCATCTACAAGGCTATGCTAGGTAAAGTGCCGCATTATCTCAGTTCACTGGTCACGATGGCTACACCCACCCGTAGCACGCGCTCCAGCAGGTGTATCTCACTGATCATCCCTAAAGCCAAAACCTCATTTGGACGCCTTTCCTTCCAGTTCTCTGCTGCCTGCGACTGGAACGAATTGCAAAAATCTCTGAAGTTGGAGACTTTTATCTCCCTCAACAACTTTAAAAATCTGCTATCCGAGCAGCTAACCGATCGCTGCAGCTGTACATAGTCCATCTGTAAACTACCCACCCAATTTACCTACCTAACCCCCCATACTGCTTTTATTTATTTACTTTTCTGCTCTTTTGCACACCAGTATCTCTTCTTGCACATGATCATCTGATGATTTATCACTCCAGTGTCAATCTGCTAAATTGTAATTACTCGATTTATTGCCTACCTCATGCCTTTTGCACACATTGTATGTAGATTCTCTTTTTTCTACCATGTTATTGACTTGTTTATTGTTTACTCCATGTGTAACTCTGTGTTGTTGTCTGTTCACACTGCTATGCTTTATCTTGGCCAGGTCGCAGTTGCAAATGAGAACTTGTTCTCAACTAGCCTACCTGGTTAAATAAAGGTGAAATAAATAAAATGAAAAAATTAAGCTTCAAGACTAACTTTAAAACATTCAGGCTATACTAACTTCAAATTCTATTAACTATAAATATAATCATATAAATAATATAACTCACCAACAATAACTCTTGAACCATTCGAGCTAGACACCAAATCAACTTTCATGTTCAGGCTATCCTAACTTTACACTCTTTATCAACTATAACTACAGTCCATTTGGAAAGTATTCAGACCCCTTGACTTTTTCCACATTTTGTTACATTACAGCCTTATTCTAAAATGGATTCAATACATTACCCTTATCAAATTTTTACACAGTATCCCATCATGACAAAGCAAAAACAGGTTTTTAGAAATGTTTGAAAATGTATTAAAAACAAAAACCTTATTTACATAAGCATTACCCTTTGCTATGAGACTTTCTACCTGAGAAATTGAGCTCAGGTGCATCCTGTTTCCATTGATCATCCTTGAGCTGTTTCTACAACTTGATAGGAGTCCACCTGTGGCACATTTAATTGATTGGTCATGATTTGGAAAGGCACACACCTGTCTATATAAGGTCCCACAGTAGGCCGTACATCTCAGAGCAAAAACCAAGCCATGAGGTCGAAGGAATTACTCGTAGAGCTCAGAGACAGGATTGTGTCAAGGCACAGATCTGAGGAAGGGTAGGGAAAAATGTCTGCAGCATTGAATGTTCCCAAGAACACAGTAGCCTCCATCATTCTTAACTGGCAGAAGATTGGAACCACCAAGACTCTTCCTGGAGCTGACTGCCTGGCCAAACAATCGGGGGAGAAGGGCCTTGGTGAGGGAGGGGACCAAGAACCCGATGGTCACTCTGAAATAGCTCTAGAGTTCCTCTGTGGAAATGGGAGAACCTTCCAGAAGGACAACCATCTCTGCAGCACTCCACCAATCAGGCCTTTATGGTAGAGTGGCCAGACGGAAGCTTATCCTCAGTAAAAGGCACATGACAGCCTGCTTTGAGTTTGCCAAAAGGCACCTAAAGGTCCCTGAGTGAGGGGAAGGGGAAGTAATCAGGGAAGTGATGAAGTCCAGGTGTGCCTAATGATGAGGCGCAAGTGTGCTTAATGAAGGTTGCCAGGTGTGCATAACGATGGGTTGCCAGGACCGGTGGTTAGTCGACCGGTAACGTCGAGCACCGGAGAGGGGGTGGCGGGAGTAGACGTGACAAAAATCATAGCTAAAGCGTCTATGTTTGCTTGTGAATGCTGTATACAGATGCCGTATCTTAATTCGATCATCCCGTTGTTGCAATAATAAATAAGCAAATGCAAACTTGTAGTGTATATTAGGTTTAAAAAGGCCACTATAATTTCAGACTTGATTTGTCCTAACAACAAAAAATGTCCATTAATTATGATCCATATAACAATTCACATGTCCTGTTGCTGCAGGATTATTTTCCTGCTGTAGCCAACTGACTTAAATTAATGTATTGTGACTGACTCATGTATGGTCACACTCACAACCCATTCCATGCTGTTTCTCTTCTAGGGTTGCTTTTAAAATGCTCATCCAAAGCCTCCTTCTGGGGTTTCTTTGGAAAACATTGAAAGAAGTGCTTACTGGAATGTCAAAGCATAGTCAAGATGAGTGACGTGGACAGAGACCAGTGCTTACAGTTTGAGGAGTGGTGGTGAAGAGAGGGACAGGTGTACCTGATCCTCAGTAAGATGATGAGACAAGGGGTGAAGAGGGACAGGGTGTAGCCAACCGTGTACATCATCATAAAGCTCACCATTAACTGGTTGAACCACAGCTGTGGAAACACATGCAGAGCATGTTACCATGGGAACTGACGTTAGAAGAGATTATGTTAAGTAGGACTTTATACACATGTTCTCACCAACGAAGATATAAACAACTTGAAAAACACAGCTTTCTCAATAGCGTTGAAACGAACACGTAAAAGGATCAGCCGTTCCCAAATCGCTTCCTAGCCATTCCCCTTGGCCTTAATCATTCATGGTTTGCAGATCTGTAAGTCGAAAACTCCATTACTACACTGCTTATATATATGGTATCCAGACCCTTCAGATCTGCAGAAATTGAAGGGTTAGCATCAAGGGGCTGCATAAGTTGACAGCAGGAAAGCACTTCAAATGATGGCACAGAAGGCTGATTTACCTAAACAGCTCAGGGGCACAGTGCTCATTAACACCTACAAGTACAAAAACAGATTGTGTAGTATTTATGCCAGGTGCCTCCTGAGATGTGACTTCCTGTTCCTCTTCACACTGAGACATGTCCCTCCAGACTTCCTAGTCCTCCTCCTCCACCCACCAGAGCCACACCGCCGACGCACCACACCGAGACATTGGACATCTCGGGAAACATACACACATAAATACACGTTTAGTGTGCAAAGACAAAAACCTCTCAAACATATTTTCCCACAGAAACAGGCATACAGTCAATGTGCCCACACACACACACTATTCTGAAAGCAACACACACAATGTGTCACGCTTACTCCCTCTCCCCCGTTCAACGTCGCCGGTCTACTAACCACCGGTCCTGGCAACCCATCATTACGCACACCTGACAACCATCATTACGCACAACTGGACTTCATCACCACCTTTATCTATCACTCTGTAGCCTCACTCATCAGGCAGTATTGGTTCTGTTTTCTTGTCCAGACCCTTCTTGGTTTGTATCTCTCCATGTTTGTTATTATTCAACTCACCAACTCCCCCTCCATTTCAGAATACTGCCTAAACAAAATGGAAGCAGCAGGTAATCAAGACATCTCCCAGATGGTCGGCAAACACCACGATCAGCTGGCGTAACTGGAGATGGCAATGGATGAGGTTCTCCTTGTTCTTCAACGCCTCGACATTACCCGAGGGGCGTCACCTCCAACTAGCGGAGGATTCTCTAACACGAGTCGACTCAGCGAGCCAGCACCCCATCCATTAGTCCCCCTGGTCAGCGAAAATGACGGGACTCCATCTAAATCCTGTGGCTTCCTACTCCAGTGCTCCCTCTATTTCGCCCATCAGATGGGAGCCTCCACCACCGAGAGGTCCAAAGGTTGCCACGGTTATTGCCCTGCTGACCGGATGGGCGTTGGAGTGGGCTATGGCCATCTGGGAAAGAGGAGGAGGAGGAGCTGGATTCCTATGAGAAGTTCATGGCTCTGTTCAGGGTGGTCTTCAATCATCCACCGGAGGGCAGAGAGGGAGGTGAGCGCCTACTCCAACTATGACAGGAAGGCCAGACTGCTGCGAAGTATGCCCTCACCTCCTGGACAGTGGCAGCATCCAGCGGATGGAATGAGCCGGCTCTCCGAACTCTATTCAGAAGAGGACTGCGTGAAGAGATCCAGATGAGATCCATTGACCGTTCTGGGTCAGAGCCTGAACCCATTGAGGTAGGGGCAACACGTCTCCGCGTGTCTGAGCTAGTCTGTCTGTGACAGCTGGGGTTCTGACCCTATTGCGGTCAGGACGGGCACCAGCTTCAACGGTGTCCGTTACGTTTCAACCTGGGGTCCACGAGAGCAGAGGGACAGCCCCGAGATGATCACTTTCTGCCAAACCATTTCTAGTAGTGAAATCAATATCTGTCTGTCCCTCGTGTTGTTTCTACAACTCGTGGACTCCGGTGCCACGGGGAATTTTATTGACCAGGCCCTTGCCTCCTCCCTGAACGTCACCTCATACCCGCTCTCCTCTCCATTTCCTGTTCAAGTGCTGGACAGTTGACCACTGGGATCCGGGACTATCATACACATCACAGCACCGCTCACCCTGGAGTCCATACACCAAGAAATCCTTCCCTTCCTCATCATCAGTGCACCCATACATAAGATCATCCTAGGCCTCCCATGGCTCCAACGTCATGACCCCACTATCTCATGGTTGAGGACGACAATCACGGACTGGGCACCCGAATGCCGGGGACCTGCTTTCCCTTCCCTTGTGGTTCCACATCAGTCGAGAGTCCTGTGGTTGCCCTTCAGCCCAAGATCCCAGAGGTATACCAAGACCTACGGGAGGTTCTCTCCAAGACCCGCGCCACCTGTCTCCCTCATCACCCCTGGGACTGTGCCATCGACCTGCTTGCAGGCTCTGCACCTCCACATCTACCATCTGTCAGTGGCTGAAACCAAGGCTATGGCAGTAGGTGTACATCCATGAGGCTCTCCAACAAGGTTTCATTCACATGACCACCTCCCCTGCATCGGTACGCTTCTTCTTCGTGGCCAAGAAGGATGGAGGGTTACGTCTGTGTATTGATTACAGAGGTCTGAATTCCTTCATCACAAAGTACCGCTACCCTCTCGCATTGGTGCCGGCCACGATCAAACAACTTTGTGGGACCTGCAGAGTGCCTACAATCTTATCCGCATTCGGTAGGGGGATGAATGGAAAACAGCTTTTCAGCACGATGTCTGGTCACTACAAGTACTTGGTGATGCTTTATGGATTAGCCAATGCTCCGTCAGTGTTCCAGGCATTCGTTAAAGAGGTGTTCCGGGACATGCTCGGACGCAAGGTGGTCGTGTATATCGACAACATCCTGGTCTCATCGGCTACCTTGGAGGATCACGTCGCTCACGTCTGAGTAGTCCTGGAATGCCTCCTGGCCAACCACCTGTATTTAAAAGCGGAGACGTACCAAATCCATCAGGAGGCTGTCTCCTTTTTGGGTTACCAGATCGGCCTGCAAGGAGTGATGATGGATGGTAAGACGTTCGATGTAACCCCACTATTTTTATTTATTTATTTTACCGTTATTTTACCAGGTAAGTTGACTGAGAACACGTTCTCATTTGCAGCAACGACCTGGGGAATAGTTACAGGGGAGAGGAGGGGGATGAATGAGCCAATTGTAAACTGGGGATTATTAGGTGACCATGATGGTTTGAGGGCCAGATTGGGAATTTAGCCAGGACACCGGGGTTAACACCCCTACTCTTACGATAAGTGCCATGGGATCTTTAATGACCTCAGAGAGTCAGGACACCCGTTTAACGTCCCATCCGAAAGACGGCACCCTACACAGGGCAGTGTCCCCAATCACTGCCCTGGGGCATTGGGATATTTTTTAGACCAGAGGAAAGAGTGCCTCCTACTGGCCCTCCATCACCACTTCCAGCAGCATCTGGTCTCCCATCCAGGGACTGACCAGGACCAACCCTGCTTAGCTTCAGAAGCAAGCCAGCAGTGGTATGCAGGGTGGTATGCTGCTGGCACTATAAAGGGGTTACAATGTTTTTTTGGGGTTCGCCAACTTCCACTGCCATTTCATTAACTTCTTGAGGGCAGGGGGCAGCATTTTCACTTTCGGAAAAATAGCATGCCAAAATTCAACTGCTTGCTACTCATCCCCAGAATATAAGATATGCATATTATTAGTAGATTTGGATGGAAAACACTCTGAAGTTTCTAAAACTGTTTGAATCATGTCTGTGAGAATAACAGAACTTATGTAGTAGGCAAAACCCTGAGGACAAACCATTCAGAATTTGTATTTTTTTGATGTCACTGTCTTTTCAATGAGGTTTCTTAGAGACACCAGATTTCTAATGGACTTGCTTGCAGTTCCTACCGCTTCCACTGGATGTCACCAGTCCTTGGAAATCGGTTGAGGTTATTCCTTTGTGTAGTGAAGAAGTAGGGCTATCGTAAATGAGGGTCACATGAAGTACATTTTTTGAGAGAGTCACGTTACGAAAAAAGTTGCGTCAGTTTGTTTTCTTTTTGTATTGAACACAGATCATCCTGTCTTCAAATTGATCGATTATTAACGTTTAAAAATACCTAACGTTGTATTACAAAAGTAGTTTGAAATGTTTTGGTAAAGTTTACATGTAACTTTTGATATATTTTGTAGAGAAGTGGCGATAGTTGGAAGCTGTGTCTTTCTGGATGAAACGGTCCAAATAAATTGACATTTTTGGATATATATATCGACGGAATTAATCGAACAAAAGGACCATTTGTGATGTTTATGGGACATATTGGAGTGCCAACAAAAGAATTTCGTCAAAGGTAAGGCATGATTTATATTTTATTTCTGCGTTTTGTGTCGTGCTCGCAGTGTTGAATTATGCTACTCTCTTTGTTTACTGTTGTGCTATCATCAGATAATAGCATCTTATGCTTTCGCCGAAAAGCCTTTTTGAAATCTGACATGTTGGCTGGATTCACAACGAGTGTAGCTTTAATTTGGTATCTTACATGTGTGATTTAATGAAAGTTTGATTTTTATATCATGTTATTTGAATATGGTGCGCTGTATTTTCCCTGGTTATTGGCTGGTGGGACGTTTGCTTCAGAAGTGGGTGTGGGGGCTGTCCTGTCCCAATGACCAGGTAATCCACAGAAATCGTATTCATGTGCATATTACTCAAAGTCTCCTGCAGAGGGGAACTATGATGTCGGCGATCAGGAGCTTGTGGTGGTTAAGTTGGAATTAGGAGTGGAGACATTGGCTGGAGGGTGCCAAGGATCCATTTCTCATCCTCACCGACCATCGGAACTTGAAGTATATACAGACAGTGAGGCGGCTGAACCCACGGCAAGCAAGGTGGGCCCTTTTTTCCCCCTAGATTCGACTTCTCTGGCCCAGGTTCAAAGAACATCAAAGCCGATGTCCCGTCTCTACTATTCTGGAGAGGTTCCTGTCCGGAGTGCACCCATAATTCCGCCCTCTCGAGTCGTAGCCCCCATGCTCTGGGACATAGATGTGGACATTTGCTAGGCCCTTGAGAGAGAACCCACACCTGCTACCTGTCCTCCTGTCCTTATCCCACAGGGATAAGTGATTGGCTGTTGACCTGGGTGCACAGCTGTCGTCGCCGGACATCCAGATATCACACTATTCAATCCATCTTGGAAAGTACTGGTGGCCCACCTTGGCGCGGGACGTCGCTCGCTACGTCAACTCCTGTTCCATATGTGCCCAAGCTAAATCTCCCTGGCATGCTCAGATTACCGACCATTTCGAATCCCACCATACCTTCTCGATAGACTCGATAGCCTTGGTTTCTCAAATGACTGCCTCGCCTGGTTCACCAACTACTTCTCTGATAGAGTTCAGTGTGTCAAATCAGAGGGCCTGTTGTGCGGGCCTCTGGCAGTCTATGGGGATGCCACAGGGTTCAATTCTTGGACCGACTCTCTTCTCTGTATACATCAATGATGTCGCTCTTGCTGCTGGTGAGTCTCTTATCCACCTCTACGCAGACGACACCATTCTGTATACTTCTGGCCCTTCTTTGGACACTGTGTTAACCCTCCAGACGAGCTTCAATGCCATACAACTCTCCTTCCGTGGCCTCCAAATGCTCTTAACTACAAGTAAAACTAAATGCATTCTCTTCAACCGATCGCTGCCCACACCTACCCACCCGCCCAGCATCACTACTCTGGACAGTTCTGACTTAGAATATGTGGACAACTACAAATACCTAGGTATCTGGTTAGACTGTAAACTCTCCTTCCAGACTCACATCAAACATCTCCAATTCAAAGTTAAATCTAGAATTGTCTTCCTATTTCACAACAAAGCATTCTTCACTCATGCTGCCAAACATACCCTTGTAAAACTGACCATCCTACAGATCCTCGACAATGTCATTTACAAAATAGCCTCCAATACCCTACTCAATAAGTTGGATGCAGTCTATCACAGCGCCATCCGTTTTGTCACCAAAGACCCAAATACTACGCACCACTGCGACCTGTACGCTCGTTGGCTGGCTCTCGCATCATACTCGTCGCCAAACCCACTGGCTCCAGGTCATCTACAAGACCCTGCTAGGTACAGTCTCCCCTTATCTCAGCTCGCTAGTCACCATAGCAGCATGCGCTCCGGCAGGTATATCTCTCTGTTCACCCCCAAAGCCAATTCCTCCTTTGGCTGCCTCTCCTTACAGTTCTCTGCTGCCAATGGATGGAACGAACTACAAAAATCTCTGAAACTGGAAACACTTATCTCCCTCACTAGCTTTAAGTACCAGCTATCAGAGCAGCTCACAGATTACTGCAGCTGTACATAGCCCATCTATAATTTAGCACAAACAACTACCTCTCCCCCTACTGTATTTAGCTCCTTTGCACCCCATGATTTCTATTTTGCACATTCTTCCACTGCAAATCTACCATTCCAGTGTTTTACTTGCTATATTGTATTTACTTTGCCACCATGGCCTTTTTTTGCCTTTACCTCCCTTATTTCACCTCATTTGCACACATTGTATATAGATTTATTTTTCTACTGTATTATTGACTGTATGTTTGTTTTACTCCATGTGTAACTCGGTGTTGTTGTGTGTCGAACTGCTTTGCTTTATCTTGGCCAGGTCGCAATTGTAAATGAGAACTTGTTCTCAACTTGCCTACCTGGTTAAATAAAATAAACTTTTTTTTTTACTGATCTCCCCTCTGATGGTTTCCCCACCATTTTGGTGGTTGCGGACAGATACCCTACCGCTCTACATTTACTGTAGCTGACACACGGTTCCAGCAGGTCTTCCGGCGCCATGGCCTTCTGGAGGACATCGTCTCAGACAGTGGCCACCTATTCACGTCACGGGTATGAAAGCCTTCATGGAGAAGCTGGGGGTCACGGGCAGGAGGAGAGGATGAACAAGGAGCTGGGGAGATTCCTGAGGAGTTACTGCCAGGACCGGCAGGAGGAGTGGGCCCCAATTCCTTCCCTGGGTAGAGTGCTCACAGAATGCATTGCATTACTCCTCCACTGGGCTGACTTCCTTCCAGTGTGTTCTGGGATATCAGCCAGTCCTGTATCCGTGGACCCCGAGCCAGACCGAAGCTCCTGCGGTGGACGAGTGGTTCAGGCACGCAGAAGAAGTTTGGAATGATGCTCACATGAGGATCCAGCATGCCGGAGCAGTATTCCATCCTGGTAATCTCATCTGGCTCTCCACCAGAAACCTCCCACTTCACCTGCCCTGTAAGAATCTGAGCCCCCGGTTTGTGGGGCCGTTCAAGGTTCTCCGGAGGGTCAACGAGGTGACAGATTACAGCTCCGGATTTCACCCTCTTTTCATGTTGCCCTCCTCAGGTTCAGTTTTGGATCAGTTTTGCCCATTAGATCATAATGAATACGATAGTATGGATAACATTCCTACATTGATATGCTTTATGAACATGCCATGTCAACATATTTGGTGTATTATTCTGTGATAACAAATTACAGTTCAATAGATGACCATCAACAATGCAAAGTCAGTCACTCTTGTTGAACCAGGGCAGGTAAGAGGGACAGAACACGTTGAGCACAGACCCAGGAAGCCAGCAAGTGTAGCAGTCAAATGTCCTGTTACAGAACAAGCCTGGGAAACAGATAAACAACATGACCATGAGTGTTCCATTTGCAGCATGGTTAACCAGACTGCGTGCGTTGGTTACACTGGTTTACTAGGCTATTCAATCTGACCAAGGAAAGACCACTACAACTAGCTGACGTTCAATTCCGCCAGAAGATTTCTGGGACACTTAAAACCTCTTTGGGCTAGGTGGGGCGCTAATGACCCACCTCTACAACGTCCGGGGAAATTGCAGAACACGAAATACAAAATTCGTAATATTAAACATTCATGAAAATACAAGTGTCTTACATTGTTTAAAAGCTTAACTCCTTGTTAATCCAACCGCTTTTCAGATTTCAAAAAGGCTTTAGGGCGAAAGCATACCATGCGATTATCTGAGGACAGCGCACGCACATACCAGCATTAAAAACATTTTCCAAACTAGGCATCACAAAAATCAGAAATAGCGATAAAATAAAATCACTTACCTTTGAAGATCTTCCTCTGTTTGCAATCCCAAGGGTCCCAGCTACACAACAAATGGTAATTTTGTTTAATAAAGTCCTTCTTTATATCCCAAAAAAGTCAGTTTATTTGGCACGTTTGATTCAGTAAGCCACCCGTTCCACTTATTCAACATGCAGACAAAGCAATCCCAAAAGTTACCAATAAACTTTGTCCAAACAAGTCAAACAACATTTCTAATCAATCCTCAGGTACCCCAATATGTAAATAAATGATACAATTTAAGACGAAATGTAGTATGCTCAAAACCAGAGATAAATAACAAAGTGCGTGCCCTCATCCACGTGCACCACAAGACTACAGTCCAAAATGAGAGCCACCTTGAAAAACTACAACTACTTAGTCATTTTTCAAAAAACAAGCCTGAAACCCTTTCTAAAGACTGTTGACATCTAGTGGAAGCCATATAAACTGCAATCTGGTAGGAATTCCTTTGTAATATCCCATAGACAAGCATTTGAATGGGTGGTGACCCCATATCAGTTCTGTTATACACAGACATTATTTTTAGTTTTAGAACCTTCAGAGTGTATTCTATCCAAAACTACCAATTATATGCTGTTACGAATCCCCTTTGCTCTCAGTATAGAAGGGATGGCAACGACACCGTAACATAACTCATGTAAATTATAACAGTGAGAACAAATAACCACAGACAACATAAATCTACCGTCAAATATTCATGGTTTATTTGTAAACACACGGGGGGTGGGGGGGGGGGGGTCCAGGAAAAGGGGCTGAGCTGGACCCAAGGAAAGAAACAAATATTCCAAAACACCCATAAGCTAGACTGGCCTACTTCAATACAGCTAACTAACTCACCAGAAATACAGTGGGTGGTCCGCCCAGTTCTAACTAGTGTTCTTAGACAAAGTAATCCAACGGGTAGTGTATGCCCATGGGCGACTTGTCTTGGTACCCCCTTTTCTCACCATCAAACAAACAGTCAAACACCATAACAAAACAATACTCACAGGACAACAGACAGTGACATGTAGTTGCTAAACCAAATGAGAGATCTACAGAGAGATTGCATGACCGATAGATTGAGCTCCAGAGAAAACAACTGAAAGGGTTTTTAAACCAAGGGAAAGGGAATGTGATAGGGTAAGAGAAAAGGAGCAGGTGTCTTCTGATTAGCGACTGATTGGTGACTGATTAGGGAATGATGACTACCACCTGTGAGGGGAGAAGGAGAGAAAAGAAATACACACACAGGATACCTGTATCCGTAACATATGCATATCCTAGCTTCTGGGCCTGAGTAACAGGCAGTTTACTTTGGGCACGTCAGTCATCCAAACTTCCAAATACTGCCCCTTATCCTAATATAACAGAAAAAAATATGCCAATGGCACCCATCCTATTTTAAGAGGCATTTGTAAAAATATGCACCTTGCACCTCTTGTAGCACCATAAGGAAATATTCTTTGTATGCCTTCCGACTTCTAGGACCTATGAGATTAATGAATGTATAACTTGAATTACTAAGGAGTTATTTATATGTTACAGTGTTCTTTAAATGAGATTTATATTGGGAAAAGCATCCCACACCTTGAAAGTACGCCTTAGAGAACATACAGTTGAAGTCAGAAGTTTACATACAGCTTAGCCAAATACATTTAAACATAGTTTTATCACAATTCCTGACATTAAATCCAAGTAACAAACCGTAATCTGGCTTTTTTATGGTGGTTTTGGAGCAGTGGCTTCTTCCTTGCTGCGCGGCCTTTCAGGTTATGTTGATATAGGACTCGTTTTACTGTGGATATAGATACTTTTGTACCCGTTTCCTCCAGCATCTTCACAAGGTCCTTTGCTGTTGTTCTGGGATTGATTTGCACTTTTCACACAAGAGTACATTCATCTCTAGGAGACAGAACGTGTCTCCTTCCTGAGCGGTATGACGGCTGCGTGGTCCCATGGTGTTTATACTTGCGTTCTATTGTTTGTACAGATGAACGTGGTACCTTCAGAAGTTTGGACATTGCTCCCAAGTATGAACCAGACTTGTGGAGATCTACAAATTTTTTTCCGAGGTCTTGGCTGATTTCTTTAGATTTTCCCATGTCAAGCAGAGGCACTGAGTTTGAAGGTAGGCCTCGAAATACATCCACAGGTACACCCTCCAATTGACTGAAATTATGACAATTAGCCTATCAGGAGCTTCTAAAGCCATTTTCTGGAATTTTACAAGCTGTTTAAAGGCACAGTCAACTTAGTGTCTGTAAACTTCTGACCCAAAGGAATTGTGATACAGTGAATTATAAGTGAAATAATCTGTCTGTTAACAATTGTTGGAAAAATTCTGTGTCATGCACAAAGTAGATGTCCTAATCGACTTGCCAAAACTATAGTTTGTTTACAAGAAATGTGTGGAGTGGTTGAAAAACGAATTTGAATGACTCCAACCTAAGTGTATGTAAAGTTTCGATTTCAACTGTACATTTGATTCGGAAACTATTCAGACCCCATGCCTTTTTCCAAATTTTGTTACGTTACAGCCTTATTCTAATATTGATTAAATCTTTTTTTCCCTCAATCTACACAATACCCCGTAATGACAAAGCAAAAACTGGATTTTAGAAATGATTGCTAATTTATAAACCAAAAACAATGAACTATGACTTTTACATAAGTATTCAGACCCTTTACTCAGTACTTTGTTGAAGCACCTTTGGCAGTGATTACAGCCTCGAGTCTTTTTGGCCATGACAGTACAAGCTTGGCACACCTGTATTTGGGGAGTTTCTCCCATTCTTCTCTGCAGATCCTCTCAAGCTCTGTTAGGCTGGGCCACAAAAGGACATTCAGAGACTTGTCCTGAAGCCACTCCTGCGTTGTCTTGGCTGTGTGCTTAGGGTCGTTGTCCTGTTGGAAGGTGAACCTTCGCCCCAGTTTGAGGTCCTGAGCGCTCTGGAGCAGGTTTTCATCAAGGAACTCTCTGTTCATCTTTGCCTCAATCTTGACTAGTTTCCCAGACCCTGCCGATGAAAAAAATCCCACAGCATGATGCTGCCACCACAATGCTTCACCGTAGGGATGGTGCCAGGTTTCCTCCAGGTGTGACACTTGGCATTCAGGCCAAAGACCTGTTTTCATCAGTCCAGAGAATCGTCCCTTATGGCAAACTCCAAGCGGGCTGTCATGTGCCTTTTACTGAGGAGTGGCTTCCCTCTGGCCACTCTACCATAAAAGGCCTGATCGGTGGAGTGCTGCAGAGATGGGAGAACCTTCCAGAAGGACAACCATCTCCACAGAGGAACTCTAGAGCTCTGTCAGAGTTTGGAACTCGGTAGTGAGTGTTGCAACCGAGGACAGACAATTTTTACATGCTACGTGCTTCTGCACTCAGCGTTCCCTTTCTGTGAGCTTGTGTGGCCTACCATTTCGCGGCTGAGCCGTAGTTGCTCCTAGACATTTCCAATTCACAATAACAGCACAGTTGACCGGGGCAGCTCTAGCAGGGCAGAAATTTGACCAACTTACTTGTTGGAAAGGTGGCATCCTATGACTGTGCCACGTTGAAAGTCACTGTGCTCTTCAGTACGGGCCATTCTACTGCCAATATTTGTCAAAGGCTGTGTGCTTGCTTTTATACACCTGACAGCAACAGGTGTGGCTGAAATAGCCGAATCAAATAACTTGAATGGGTATCCACATACTTTCAGTGATGTGTTGTATGATTCTTTTTGATGTCACTTGTTAAATCCACTGCAAATCAGTGTAGATAAAAGAAGACAGGTAAAAGAAGGATTTAAGCCTTGAGACATGGATTGTGTGTGTGCCATTCAGAGGGTGAATTGGCATGACAAAAGTTAAGGGAATTGAGTATGGTAGGTTTTTTGCTGGGTTTTTTCATGCTCAACAATTTCCCTTGTGCATCAAGAATGATCCACCACCCCAAGGACATCCAGCAGACTTGACCGTGGGAAGCATTGGAGTCACCAGAGGAAGGTGTTCCTAATGTTTGGTATACTCAGTGCATGTACAAGTGTCTTCAAAGTATTCCCACCACTTTACTTTTACCATATTCTGTTTTACAGCTAGAATTTTAAAAGGATTCAATTGAGATGTCAATCACTGGCCTACACACAATACCAGATCATGTTCAAATTGAATGTTTTTCAATAATATATATTTTTTTTATCTAAAAGAAAATGTAACGCTGAAATGAATCAATATGCACCCCTTTATGTCAAGCTTAAATAAATTCAGGAGTAAACATTTGCTTGGTCTATGTGCAATAAGTGTTTAACATGATTTCTGAATCACTACCTCATCTTTGCACCACACACACACAAAGATAATTCTAAGGTCCTTGATTCGAGTAGTGAATTTCAAACACAGATTCAACCAAAGACCAGGGAGGTTTTCCAATGCCTCACAAAGGGCACTTAGTGGTAGATGGGTAAAAAAAAGAAAGAAGCTGACATTAAAACCCATCGAGTATAGCGAAGTTATTAATTACACCTTGGATGGTGTGTCAATACACCCAGTCACTACAAAAATACAGGCGTGCTCCCTAACGCAGTTGCCGGAGAGGAATGACATTGATTAGAGATTTTAACATGAGGCCTATGGTGACTTAACAGGTTGAGTGGTGTTTTCCTAAGTTTGCGCACCCCTTAACAGGGGGGTTACTATATAGAATTGGAAATACAAATGATGTTCTGAACAAATATACATTTATTCGAATACAATTTTAGCTACATGGGATGAAAAAATATATATCGACCAAAGTGCATTCAATTGAAATCTACATTTGTTTTCTGAGCACTAACACAATTAAGTTAATAGCAAGCAAAAAAGGGACACATTCTTTAAAATGTTTATCTTCACATTTGTTTGTTTTTATGGTCAAATTAATCTAGATATACAATGAGACATTTAAAAGCTGTTTAACAATAATTTTTTTTACAGCAAAGCCACAATTGGTTCTTTTAAGTTATAAAAGAGCAAATCTAGAGCAAAAACAAGGCTGTGTTATGAACAGGGGTTGGAACCAAAATTATTTTCCAATCGTTCCAAAACAGAACCCCAATATATTTTCATTCCGACCAGAAAATAAAGTTTTGAACCCCCCAGAAAGTCACGGTTCATAATGCTCCTTTTTACCAAATAGCTCATTAAATTTACTTCACCAATTAACACCGATAGAGAAGCTAGCTACGGAACCTGTAAGCTAGTTGTTTACATGTTTAATTGGTAATTTAAGTGCAGGCGCAAGATCTGACTGAAATTTCACAGGTGGGGAGAGAGCAAGGGGTAGACATTGGAGGTTTGACTTGAAACGCTAAAATACCTTGACATGTGAACTGGAATGTGTGCAGGCTACTACTAGCATTAACTTAAGTCAATCACGGATTACAAAAAGAAAACCAGCCCCGTCGCGGACCAGGATGTCTTGCTCCCAGACAGGCTAAATAACTTTTTTGCTCGCTTTGAGGACAATACAGTGCCACTGACACGGCCCGCTACCAAAACCTGCGGGCTCTCCTTCACTGCAGCCGAGGTGAGTAAAACATTTAAACGTGTTAACCCTCGCAAGGCTGCAGGCCCAGACGGCATTCCCAGCCGCGTCCTCAGAGCATGCGCAGACCAGCTGGATGGGTGTGTTTAAGGACATATTCAATCAATCCTTATCCCAGTCTGCTGTTCCCACATGCTTCAAGAGGGCCACCATTGTTCCTGTTCCCAAGAAAGCTAAGGTAACTGAGCTAAACGACTACCGCCCCGTAGCACTCACTTCCGTCATCATGAAGTGCTTTGAGAGACTAGTCAAGGACCATATCACCTCCACCCTACCTGACACCCTAGACCCACTCCAATTTGCTTACCGACCCAATAGGTCCACAGACGACGCAATCGCAACCACACTGCCCTAACCCATCTGGACAAGAGGAATACCTATGTGAGAATGCTGTTCATCGACTACAGCTCAGCATTTAACACCATAGTACCCTCCAAACTCGTCATCAAGAGACCCTGGGTCTCGACCCCGCCCTGTGCAACTGGGTCCTGGACTTCCTGACGGGCCGCCCCCAGGTGGTGAGGGTAGGTAACAACATCTCCACCCCGCTGATCCTCAACACCGGGGCCAAACAAAGGGTGCGTTCTGAGCCCTCTCCTGTACTCCCTGTTCACCCACGACTGCGTGGCCATGCACGCCTCCAACTCAATCATCAAGTTTGCGGACGACACTACAGTGGTAGGCTTGATTACCAACAACGACGAGACGGCCTACAGGGAGGAGGTGAGGGCCCTCGGAGTGTGGTGTCAGGAAAATAACCTCACACTCAACGTCAACAAAACAAAGGAGATGATTGTGGACTTCAGGAAACAGCAGAGGGAGCACCTCCCTGTCCACATCGACGGGACAGTAGTGGAGAAGGTGGAAAGTTTTAAGTTCCTCGGTGTACACATCACGGACAAACTGAATTGGTCCACCCACACAGACAGCGTTGTGAAGAAGGCGCAGCAGCGCCTCTTCAACCTCAGGAGGCTGAAGAAATTCGGCTTGTCACCAAAAGCACTCACAAACTTCTACAGATGCACAATCGAGAGCATCCTGTCGGGCTGTATCACCGCCTGGTGCGGCAACTGCTCCGCCCACAACCGTAAGGCTCTCCAGAGGGTAGTGAGGTCTGCACAACGCATCACCGGGGGCAAACTACCTGCCCTCCAGGACACCTACACCACCCGATGTCACAGGAAGGCCATAAAGATCATCAAGGACAACAACCACCCAAGCCACTGCCTGTTCACCCCGCTATCATCCAGAAGGCGAGGTCAGTACAGGTGCATCAAAGCAGGGACCGAGAGACTGAAAAACAGCTTCTATCTCAAGGCCATCAGACTGTTAAACAGACACCACTAACATTTAGTGGCCGATGCCAACATACTGACTCCAGCCACTTTAATAATGGGAATTGATGGAAATTATGTAAAAATGTACCACTAGCCACTTTAAACAATGCCACTTAATATAATGTTTACATACCCTACATTACTCATCTCATATGTATATGTATATACTGTACTCTATATCATCTACTGCATCTTGCCATCTTTATGTAATACATGTATCACTAGCCACTTTAAACTATGCCACTTTATGTTTACATACCCTACATTACTCATCTCATATGTATATACTGTACTCTATACCATCTACTGCATCTTGCCTATGCCGTTCTGTACCATCACTCATTCATATATCTTTATGTACATATTCTTTATCCCGTTACACTTGTGTGTATAAGGTAGTAGTTGTGGAATTGTTAGGTTAGATTACTTGTTGGTTATTACTGCATTGTCAGAACTAGAAGCACAAGCATTTCGCTACACTCGCATTAACATCTGCTAACCATGTGTATGTGACAAATAAAATTAGATTTGAACTTTACAGAATGATATACAAGACATGAGGAAAAAAATTTAATAAAAAAAAAAAACATTAACCGGTTCTTATGATTTGAAAATTAACTTTGATTGTTTTGTGTAGGGCAGTGATTGAAATCATCAAAGACCACTTTGTCTTATTCTATTTCAAGGAGCTGATCAAAGTCAATGCACTTCCATCAGATGGAAAAGAGAACCATAAAAAGGACAGCCTGGTTTTTGCTCAGAATTTCAACTCTAACATTTCTGCAAACCTATAATAACTTCCATTGGTGTCTTCACATTAAACATTGTGTTTACTGTTGATTGTTTTCATTGTCGCTTCTGCACACAGGTTCCCCCAGAGAACATTTAAAACATATTTACACACAAGGCTTCCACAGACATTGTTATAGTTCCTCTACAAAATACTAAATCAGATCATGCCTAATTTGACCTCATAAAAGTAGAAAGGCACAATAGTGGTTTGCAAGCCAGCTAGCACACAAACCATTATAAAACAGTTTCAAATTGATACTGATCGATCATCTCAATTATGAAAATACTATTCTTATCAAATCATTATTTGTAAACGTTTTTTTTTTTTTGGGGGGGGGGGGGGGGGGAAATTACCATAAAATAGCTTTGTGCTTATAAAGGACTCCATAGCTCCAAGTAGAGGAGAGAGGCTCCATATGCGTATTGTCTTTCATATTCCTTTTCCTCAACTAATAGAATGTCAACACGAATTCTGACCAACACTCATCACTGGTTAATCACAAGCATTCACATTTTAACTAAATAAATCTACATAACTTTTAGTACCGGTCACTCATGATTACTTTTGAGATTGGTAGTCTTGTTACTTTATACACTTTCAGATCTGTTTAAGAGAGAGCGTTTTACATTTGAAGGAAAACGCAGGCACAGGACTGTATTACCATGATTACATAGCAGTAAATCTTGTGCAACATTGACTGAATTATGATGGAGGGAATGTAAAAAGATGGTAATTCATAAACATGAACAAAAATGGTGCTGGTCTCTTGTCTAGCGGGATATCCCTATTCAAAAATCAGACAGAAGAACACACACCAGAGCTAAGAAATGTTCCCTCATATGCACACGCACTTAAAGTTCTGAAGGGCCCTCTTCAGGTTCATTCAGCTCCATGGAGTAATAGTCCAATGGTCGCCTAAGGATAAAAGCACACACAACAATCATCATCATTACAGTATAATTCTCTAAATTAGTTCATAACTTTGACCCTGAATAATTCAAATAAAGTATTTTGAATGAATATCAAAAGGACACATTTCTTATTGCTGGAGCAGTCAGAATACTGGATCACCTTGAAGAGCTCACATCTAAGCTTTTCTGAGAACTGCAACAATGGCACCACATGATTATGTGTCAGAAGGGTGAGGTTGAGGCAGGAAAATTGGAGCTAATCATGTTTCTATCCACTTGGGAGTAAAAAGGCCTAACTGTGTGACTCCATTATGTACAGTTGCATAACGTGAAATGATGCCTCTTCACTTAACCACTGAGCCAAACTGAAAACTTGAGCATTTGTGCATACATATTCTATGCATGTCTGAGTATGCATGCACATTTGGGACTGTATGTGTGCTTGCGAATGCATGCATGCGTGTGTGTGTGTGTGTGGTCTCACCTCTTTTTGTAGAGGTAGGTAAAGAGGGCTGCTCCCAGTCCCAGTAGCAGTAGAGCTCCCAGCACCAGGCCAATCTGCAGGCCCAGGGCAGACTCTGAGAAGAAACACCATCAGTCAGCTAAGCTTAGTCCTGGACTAAAAAGCAGTTAAAAAAATGGAGCTTCTCTAGGCTTATAGAGAAGGCTTAATCTGTGTCTCGGGAAACCGCCTCATAGGAAATAAACCTGTGCATTGAACTACACCTCTCAAACTGAGCATGTTCGACTCAAACGTTATTAGCCAACGTGCACTTTATAAAAACATCAGGAGAGCTCTGCGTCTGCTAGGGTTAATGACTCATATATATAACACACAGACAAAAGTATGTGGACACCCAGACAAATCCACAAATGTGGAATATTTCAGCCACACCAGTTGCTGACAGGTGTATAAAATTGAGCACACAGCCATGCAATGTCCATAGACAAACAATGGCAATAGAATGGCCCGTACTGAAGATCTCAGTGACTTTCAACGTGGCACCGTCATAGAATGCCACCTTTCCAACAAGTCAGTTGGTCAAATTTCTGCCCTGCTAGAGCCGCCCCGGTCAACTGTAAGTGCTGTTATTGTGAAGTGGAAACTTCTAGGAGCAACGACGGCTCAGCCACGTAGTGGCAGGCCACACAAGTGGAAGAACTTGACTGGCCTGCTCAGAGCCCTGACCTCAACCCCATCAAACACCTTTGGGAGGAATTGGAAGACCGACTGCAAGGCAGGCCTAATTGCCCAACATCAGTGCCTGAACTCACTAATGCTCTTGTGGCTGGATGGAAGCAAGTCTCCGCAGCAATGTTCCAACATCTAGCGGAAAGCCGTCCTAGAAAAGTGCTCCATATTATTGCCCATGATTTTGAAATGAGATGTTTGATGAGCAGGTGTCCACATACTTTTGGTCATGTAGTGTATCTGAGGAGTTTCCATGACTATTGACTGTCTAAATCTGAACAAAGATTGCCACCTTCTGGAGAATACAGAGAAATTGTGTTACGAATACTGTATCAGTCCTACATTGGAAAACTTTGCACAGATGTCCAATGCTGAATCTTGAGGCAGCTGCAGCAGCTATAGCGAGTCTATCCCACTGGAATAACAGAAGAGTGGAGTTGGGTGCAAAAAAGAAACTATAACGCAGAAGGATTAAAATCAATGCCTTTAGGGCTGTTCTGTGGGTGGGTTTGTTTTCATTCCATCCAATATCCTTGGCTTTGATTGGCTGGTAGCCCAGTTTAGCGGTTTTTCATTGCTTCATATCTGATAGGGCTCATACTATTCAACACTCGTGGTGTTTAGTTGTGTGTGTCCTGAGTTAAAGCAATGAGATATCCTTCAATCGTGTTGGGTAATATTCAGCCATGTTTGCTCACACATATCAAGAGCGCTATGTCCAGGTATTCAATCAAGGTTTAGTGGTGGTGTTGTGTTCAGGCTGCAAGTGCTGGGCTAAGACCAGGGTTGTGTTCATTAGGGCGCACTGTAGAAAAACATTTCGAAAAGCTGTGCAGCGGAAAATGAAAACCTACCCATTTCGGACAGTTTTCTTCCGTTTCGTGCCTAGTGAGCACAACCCAGGTTAGTGAATGTTGTTCAGGTGTGGGGGGGGGGGGGGGGGGGGCTCACCAGTGCTCATGCTTCGGTCAGTAGCCGGGTCGGTACAGGTGTCCCCCTGGGTGAGGGAGGTCTGGAGGATGAGGGCCCTCTGATGGTCCGACAGGGCCTGGATGTTCCCCAGTACATGGAGCCACCCGGCCACACAGGAGTAGTTGGCCACTGAAACACACACAAAAAGTGGGTTCTCCAGTTTAAACAGAGATGAAAACACATTGGTAATGTTACAAAGTGAAATGACTGACAGGAAACATAAAACCAAAACCCATATTCTCAACACTGGATGACAAATAAAACTGAGTATTGCTATGTGCATGAATATCAATGACCAAATGTGTTATACGTGTGCTTGTGTTTGCAACTGTGTGTGTGTGTGTGTGTGTCGTCTCTGTAGTGCTAGTGTTGTGTCTCACCCTGCAGGTAAAGGGCAGAGATCCCACAGTGACATCTTTCCTCTAGATAGCCAGCCACATCCATCTCACTGTGACCCTGCACCAGTCCACTGCAGTCTGACAGAGAAAGTAAAAGATTGATAGAGAGAAAGAAGGAAAGAAAAAGAGAGTAAGAGTTCGTATGGTTAAGGAAGGTACATAAGCCATTAGAGATACTAATGAGTTGAGACCACATGATCGAACAGCATTATGTATCACGCACTTTAACAACACGAAAAGCCCAATTTCCCAAGAAATACGGATGACATGGCTTACTTCCTGGGTGCTCCTGCCAATCACCGGAGAGGGGAGCCAGGCATAGGTTGAGGTCGCTGGAGAAAGCGGGGCTGGGGCAGATGTTGGTCAGGCGCGGGGTGGGGGAGGAGCTGGTCCAGGAGGAGGGGCTTCTCGCCTCGCAACAGGAGCAACGGCTGAGAGACACGGGACCGTCCTCCACTGACCTGTGATGTACAAACAGAGGCACACACACACAAAACAATCTTTAGTTAAACTAACAAAAGACTGACTAGCTTGACCTAACCTATACGAGGAGTGGCCAAACTTTCTGGCCCCGAGGGACATATCAGGATTATGAAATTCAAAGGAGGGCCGCACAGGTTTTTGGAGACCGATTTCCTCGCCAAAATCAATTTGCAAGCCAGAAAAAGGGCAGTTATTTCAAAATATAAGTCCATTACCATTTTTACATACTTTATAATAATTGTGCAGATAACAGCACCAGAATTGCAATTTTGCTGTGTTTTGTGTGTGTATCAGTAGTGTCTCCTTACGTCTTCTATGTGGCTGGTGAATGTTGTAGAGGAAAATAGAAAACATGTTTATACCTTTCTGGAATGGGGTCATAATAGCTAATAGCTCTTACTGTTCAAAAGCTAGAAACTGCTCCGTTTGTCCCAACAGCTAATAGTCGATATCGTAGGTTACTCACGTAACCACGGTTCTATGAAATAAGCGGCACATTCTGTTGACTACAAAATATTTTTCTGGAACCTTCTGGCGGCCCAAACCAAACTTTTGACCGGCCTTGCCTACACCTTGACCAAATAAGTTTTATTACCAGTAGTACACAAAGCAAATACAAGTAAATGTAATTCCTACCTGAGTACAGGCATCACCTGCTGCCCTCTGGTGGCAGAGAGTTTAATGAGCAATCTCAGGTCATCACTGAACACTAGTGTGTCACGAAGAGTGCTGTTGGTTAGGGTGGTACCAGCTCTACACACAGTGACTGTGTCAGAACACAGGACTACAGCCCCATTGGCCGGAATTGTGGCCCCCTTGGGAAACACCTGGTCTGTGTGGAAGAGGAGAGCGAGAAAACCAAAAGTGGTGGTGAGGGAGGGAATATATTGTTTAATTTGTGCCGTTAATCTTTTCAGGGTAGTGTTCATTAGGGCAACAAAACGTTTACAAACATAAAAATAAAAAATGAGTACTTCTCATTGATTAATTTCAGATAGTTCCTCCTGTTACACTCTGTTTTAGACCATTGTCTCCTGATTTGTGCCTAGGAAACATGACCCTGATCTCACCTGCTCCTGTGACGTTCCCGATGAGGTAGAAGCCGTTATGGTCTGTGATTCCGGTCAGAGGGAGGGCCATAGTCGTACCGGCGCGATACTCTTCAAACACAGTCAGGACCAGGCCCTGTAGAGAAGTCAGGGGCGATCCTAACAGCTCCACAAACCCGCTCTGCTGGCTGTGGTTGGTCCAGTGGGCACCGCCCACCTCACTGATGACCACACCCTCGGGGGGAGGGGGTGGGCGGGGACAAGAGTTCTCCCTCAGAGGGGTGGGTGGGGCCACCTGAAGAACAATATCATGGATTGGATTTCAAATGGCAAGGTCATCGAAATCATTAAAAGGTTTTTTTAAAACAATTCTAATAAATACAACAGTTGGACAATGGATGAAGATACTCCAATTTTTATAATGCATCAGATATTGACTGAATTATAGCACATAAAACATTTTGCTGGCACGGACAAATAACGAATGATGTTCATGGATTTGTGGGAATTCGGGTATTCAATTTGTCATCAAATTGCATATTTTTTTCTTAGAATGCACTCATATCCACATTTTGTTTTTGTATTAGTTTCTTTATTTTAACACAAAATAAAGACCTAAGTGCCTCATTTGCATAAATACACTGGGTTTACATACACTTAGGTTGGAGTCATTAAAACTCGTTCTTCAACCACTCCACAGATTTCTGTTTTTGCTTTGTCATTACAGGGTATTGTGTAGATTGAGGAAAACAACTATTTAATCAATATTAGAATAAGGTTGTAACGTAACAAAATGTGGAAAAAGGCATGGGGTCTGAATAGTTTCCAAATCCAATGTACAGTTGAAGTCAGAAGTTTACATTCACTTAGGTTGGAGTCATTAAAACTCGTTCTTCAACCACTCCACAAATTTCTTGTTAACAAACTATAGTTTTGGCAAGTCGGTTAGAACATCTACTTTGTGCATGACACAGATAATCTTCCCAACAATTGTTTGTAGACAGTGAAATAATCTGTATCACAATTCCAGTGTGTCAGAAGTTTACAGACACTAAGTTGACCGTGCCTTTAAACAGCTTGGAAAATTCCAGAAAATTCCATCATAGCTTTAGAAGCTTTGTAGACCTCAACAAGTCTGGTTCATAATTGGGAGCAATTTCAAAACGCCTGAAGGTACCACGTTCATCTGTACAAACAATAGTGCGCAAGTATAAACATCATGGGTTCTGTCTCCTAGAGATGAATGTACTTTGGTGTGAAAAGTGCAAATCAATCCCAGAACAGCAGCAAAGGACCTTGTGAAGATGCTGGAGGAAACAGGTACAAAAGCATCTATATCTACAGTAAAACAAGTCCTATATCGACATAACCTGAAAGGCCGCTCAGCAAGGAAGAAGCCACTGCTCCAAAACCACCATTAAAAAGCCAGACTACGGTTTGCAACTGCACATGGGGACAAAGATCGTACTTTTTGGAGAAATGTCTTCTGGTCTGATGAAACAAAAATAGAACTGTTTGGCCATAATGACCATTGTTATGTTTGGAGGAAAAAAGATTGAGGCTTGCAAGCCGAAGATCACCATCCCAACCGTGAAGCACGGGGGTGGCAGCATCATGTTGTGGGGGTGCTTTGCTGCAGGAGGGACTGGTGCACTTCACAAAATAGATGGCATCATGAGGTAGGAAAATGATGTGGATATATTGAAGCAACGTCTCAAGACATCAGTCAGGAAGTTAAAGCTTGGTCGCAAATGGGTCTTCCAAATGGACAATGACCCCAAGCATACTTCCAAAGTTGTGGCAAAATGGCTTAAGGACAACAAAGTCAAGGTATTGGAGTGGCCATCACAAAGCCCTGACCCCAATCCTGGAGAAAATGTATGGGCGGAACTGAAAAAGCATGTGCGAGCAAGGAGGCCTACAAACCGGATTCAGTTACACCAGCTCTGTCAAGAGGAATGGGCCAAAATTCACCCAATTTATTGTGGGAAGCTTGTGGAAGGCTACCCAAAACATTTGACCCAAGTTAAACAATTTAAAGGCAACGCTACCAAATACACTACCAAATACTAATAGAGTGTCTGTAAACTTCTGACCCACTGGGAATGTGATGAAAGAAATAAAAGCTGAATAAATCATTCTCTACCATTATTCTGACATTTCACATTCTTAAAATAAAGTGGTGATCCTAACTGACCTAAGTCAGGGAATTTTTACTTGGATTAAATGTCAGGAACCTCCGACTTCAACTGTATATGAACAGATTAACATAAAGGGGTTGAACAGGTCTACAATGGCCAAACACTTGCTCTGTCCACCCTTGAAGTAGATAAAGGTGTACCACAGGGGTTGATTTTGGGACTTGTTCTCGTCACTATTTATATAAACACCATTGGTCAATCTGTTAAAAATTGTTAATTACATCTATATGCGGATAATACTATTATGTATGCTATTGCACTGACTGTTGATCTGGCTGTCAGAACTACAGTCAGAATGTATAGCTATGCAACATTTGGATTCATATGGATTTGACATAAATATAAGAGCTGGTTACAAAGCGATGATTTAAAGTTGTCTTTTTCTACAGAAACATATTGTGCCTTCCTGAGCAGTAGGAAGCAGACTATTCACGCAACCTTTTAATCTGTTGATTATGGTGATATTATTTTTGATCAAAGTACAGCTGCTACTACCAACTGTGTGGCTCAGATGTTAAAGCACAGCGCTTGTAATTCCAGGGTTGTTTGTTCGATTCCCATGGGGGACCAGTACAAAAAATCATGCACTCAATACTGTAAGTCGCTCTGGATAAGAGTCTACTAAATGTAAAATGTACTACTCTTAAACCTTTGGATGCCATCTACCATAGTGCCCTTTGTTATGTTACAGGTTTGATACTCATCACTTCATCGAAAGGTTGGCTGAACTTCACTAAAGACCTGTAGATCTCTACATTACTCCCAGACCAGACTATTTGCTTCCCCCCCCCCTCCCGCTGCTGCTACTCTCTGTTATTAACTATGCATAGTCACTTTAATAACTCTACCTACATGTACATATTACCTCAACACTGGTGCCCCCACACATTGACTCTGTACCGATATCCCCTGTATACAGCCCCGCTATTGTTATTTACAGCTGCTCTTTAATTATTAGTATTTTTTGTTGTTGTATTTTTCTTAAAACTGCATTGTTGGTTAAGTGCTTGTAAGTAAGTACACTGCTCAAAAAAATAAAGGGAACACTTAAACAACACAATGTAACTTCAAGTCAATCACACTTCTGTGAACTCAAACTGTCCACTTAGGAAGCAACACTGATTGACAATACATTTCACATGCTGTTGTGCAAATGGAATAGACAACAGGTGGAAATTATAGGCAATTAGCAAGACATCCCCAATAAAGGAGTGGTTCTGCAGGTGGTGACCACAGACCACTTCTCAGTTCCTATGCTTCCTGGCTGATGTTTTGGTCACTTTTCAATGCTGGCGGTGCTTTCAATCGTGGTAGCATGAGACGGAGTCTACAACCCACACAAGTGGCTCAGGTAGTGCAGCTCATCCAGGATGGCACATCAATGCGAGCTGTGGCAAGAAGGTTTGCTGTGTCTGTCAGCGTAGTGTCCAGAGCATGGAGGCGCTACCAGGAGACAGGCCAGTACATCAGGAGACGTGGAGGAGGCCGTAGGAGGGCAACAACCCAGCAGCAGGACCGCTACCTCCACCTTTGTGCAAGGAGGAGGAGGAGGAGGAGCACTGACAGAGCCCTGCAAAATGACCTCCAACAGGCCACAAATGTGCATGTGTTGGCTCAAACGGTCAGAAACAGACTCCATGAGGGTGGTATGAGGGCCCGACGTCTACAGGTGGGGGTTGTGCTTACAGCCCAACACCGTGCAGGACGTTTGGCATTTGCCAGAGATCACCAAGATTGGCAAATTTGCCACTGGCGCCCTGTGCTCTTCACAGATGAAAGCAGGTTCACACTGAGCACATGTGACAGAGTCTGGAGACGCCGTGGAGAATGTTCTGCTGCCTGCAACATCCTCCAGCATGACCGGTTTGGCGGTGGGTCAGTCATGGTGTGGGGTGGCATTTCTTTGGGGGTCCACACAGCCCTCCATGTGCTCGCCAGAGGTAGCCTGACTGCCATTAGGTACCGAGATGAGATCCTCAGACCCCTTGTGAGACCACATGCTGGTGCGGTTGGCCCTGGGTTCCTCCTAATGCAAGACAATGCTAGACCTCATGTGGCTGGAGTGCGTCAGCAGTTCCTGCAAGAGGAAGGCATTGATGCTATGGACTGGCCCGCCCGTTCTCCAGACCTGAATCCAATTGAGCACATCTGGGACATCATGTCTCGCTCCATCTACCAACGCCACGTTGCACCACAGACTGTCCAGGAGTTGGCGGATGCTTTAGTCCAGGTCTGGGAGGAGATCCCTCAGGAGACCATCCGCCACCTCATCAGGAGCATGCCCAGGCGTTGTAGGGAGGTCATACAGGCACGTGGAGGCCACACACACTACTGAGCCTCATTTTGACTTGTTTTAAGGACATTACATCAAAGTTGGATCAGCCTGTAGTGTGGTTTTCCACTTTAATTTTGAGTGTGACTCCAAATCCAGACCCCAATGGGTTGATAAATTTGATTTCCATTGATCATTTTTGTGTGATTTTGTTGTCAGCACATTCAACCACGTAAAGAAAAAAGTATTTAATAAGAATATTTCATTCATTCAGATCTAGAATGTGTTATTTTAGTGTTCCCTTTATTTTTTTGAGCAGTGTATTTCACTGTAAGGTCTACCTCTTGTATTCGGCGCATGTGACAAATAAAATTAGATTTTTGTTTCTAAGGGCCTACTTCATAAACTCCCATCTTATCAAACTTTGCTGTTGAAGTATAGACATCCGAGTTGCCTAACCTGTTCACAGGATTGGTTAACTTGGGATTCCTAGGGTCTCCACCAAACTTGGTAAATCTGCTTTTAGTTTTAATGCACCGTATATCCGAACAAAATTCTATTTTATCTTGATGTTTTGGTGCCGTTCTGGCAATTTAAAGTATTGATTGGGGACTTATTTATGGAGGAATGTAATTGTTTTTCGTGATGCTTTATTTGTGCTTCCGATGACTATTTTTGTATTTTAACACATATCTTTTGTGTATAATGTATGTTGTATTATACAGGGTGCATTTGAAAAACAGACCTCGGTCTCAATATGTATTCCCTGTTAAAAAAAGTAAAAACATAGAAAAAGGGTGTCAATAGAAGGCTCTAGATTACACCTATCTAAACATACCTCACATTGTTGTGAGATCAGACATAATGTCACTATAATCTGAGTTTTCATTTTTGGAAGTTGCATTCATTTCAGGGCAACTAATTTGTAAACATTTCAACTGTATTAAATTACTACTTTTTTTGGTGATGTAAGTGTCGAGACGGTGCGTTAAATCCCAGACGAAGCTTTGTTATTATATTCAACGGAAAGACAATATATTCCATTGATCCCATTTCAGCCATTACCACGGTGTGTTTGACAGGCTATTACAAATCAAATCAAATTTTATTTGTCACATACACATGATTAGCAGATGTTAATGCGAGTGTAGCGAAATGCTTGTGCTTCTAGTTCCAACCATGCTGTAATATACAATAATTTCCGCGGTCGTAACGTTAACCGGAAAAAAAAACAGTGATCAAAATGACAAATTTCACTGAAAAGTGACAAGTTTGCAACCTAGTCTACTAAAATAATTCAAATTTTGATTAAAAGGCAAATGCATTTGCGGCTTGACATTAGAACCATGCTGACACACGGGGGAAGAAGGGAAAGCTGTTTGTATCGCTGGCTGGCTTTATGGAGAATGCGTCGACGCAGCTGCAGGGAACAGAGGGCATTTTTCTCAAAACGGTGCAGAGGTAAAGATGGTTTTGCTTTGGCTAGGTAACTGCTGTTTGACTTGTCATGAAACTAAACTAGAGGTTTAATTGCAGTGCTGAGCTAGTGCGTAACAGTCATTTCTTGTATGACATGTGTTTGTAGAATGTTAAGTCCCCTATTGACCGAGGTGAATGAAGCTACGGCAACAAGGTAATAATGGCTGGAGTCAATGTTGCTTGCTGTTGCTGTTCTCCAAATGGCATTTTAATTGGGCTTAGTTTGGCACAAACATTGACCTGAAAGATTGGTTCAGATTTAGTCCAGTCCAAATCTGAACCAATCATAGACGTTGATGTTTCAAAAGTTTGGACAGCAGAGTAGAGTACAGTCCTATACCGAAGAGTATAATAGAGTTCAGTATAGAAAAGCACAGTATAATAATGTACTGAACCGTAATCTACTTTATAGAACTCAACTGTACTCTACTGAGCTCTGTGCTGTACTTTGATGTCCCAACTTGTGAAACAGACGTCTATGATTGGTTCAGAACCAAATGTGGTCTTGTTTGGGGCTGAAGATCATTAAAATAATAGCCAGTGTGTAGAATAATACCCAAATTTACAAAGGAGAATATTGCATTTTTTTTACCTTTGTGTACCTATTCAGGTTATAGTTGCCATGGAGATAATTACATTCATATCCATTATTATGCATTTCTGTATAGTACAGATCAGGGACCCATGTTGCAATTCCGTTACCGGGTGTAAATCCACTTCACTTACTGTAGTTCATCAACCAAAATATATTTTTTCTAATTCAGTTGTCATATCATAGTTGAAACCCCATTCTTTATGCAGACTTTGAATCTTAAATTGGAGCAGAGTGTTTGGAAAATGTGGTTACGTAAAAAACTGAAGGAAATTCTTGCCAAAATTCTACCGAACTTAAAATCTGCACAGTTCCTATGGTAAATAAGTTTTTGTAAAAATGTCTGTAAATTGTTAAAAGTAGTTCTTGTGCATAGAGTTGAATAGTTTGTTACATTTTGAAATCAATGGTTATTGTTTGGCATACATTTTAAAGTGAAAATTCTCTAACCGTTACCATGGAATTGCCCAAACACGTATTGAGCAATAATCTCTTTCTCACATGCATATATTGTGACACATTGTGGTAAAGTGCAGTTTTTTACCTGTGTGGAAATAAATCTGGTTTATATTACACTATTTAGGGTGAGCGTGACATACTTTAAGAAAATGTATTACTATTTAAGGTATACACAAATTATATTAAATAGGGCCTCTACTCCATAGGCTGAGTGAAGTATTATGGGTAGGGAAGAGCAATGAGGGATCCTCACCACAAAAGCAGACAGGTCAGCAGGCAGCAGGCCATTACAGCGGCTCAAGGCCTCGTCTCCGGACTGCACCTCTGGGTCCTCCAGCAGGGGGAGCTGTCCTGGGGTCAACGCGTCACTCAGCTCCTGGGCGTCCTTGTCCGAGCCCCTCAGCCGGTACACCACCGCGTCCAGCAACCCCTGGGTCGGGATCCTGTTCTGGGAGGCTGAGGGCGGGCCAAAGGCACTGCGGTACAGGGCCACTGCGTCCGGCCCGTTCTGGATGGTGTTGGGAGGCAGGCGAACCGAGGGAGCCGGGACCAGCCTATCACTGCCCACCAGGAAGTAGCCTTGGGCAGTGGTGAAGTGGCCTGTGAGGCTGATCTCACGGTAGGGCTTGCTGTTGTGTCCACTGAACAGGAGGAGCCACACTCCCTGCAGGGAGATGCGGCGGCCCGACGGGTGCCACAGCTCGATGAACTCGCCGTCCTCGGCCGAGCCCGGGTTGTCTGCATTTAGCTCGCTGATCAGGAAGTCACCCCGGGCCCAGGGCGGGAGGTGAGGGGGCACCTCCGTACTCCCAGGGACTACTGAAGGGGATTTAGCAAATATCAAAAGTTCAAAACTCACCACTATTGGGATCGTTTGGTCACTAGTTATATTAAATTGCTCTTATACCTGTGTTTGTAAAGACATGTTGTTTGATTTGATTTCAACTTGATTACAATTATTCTGTTAGACTAATGTTAGACTTCATTAGCTGTGATTGATTAGAAGCTAATTCACTCTCACTAGCCTAAGCACCAATGTGTATCACCAATGTAATGGCGTGTGTCAGTGTGATAGAGAAATATGTAACAATCACCAGTGACGTGAGGACAAATATTTGGCCAGGGGCACTGGTTGGGCTGTCCGGGGGTTTGTGGCGCTTCCCAGAATACACCGGGGTCTCTGGTCCAACTGGCCACACCACAGCGACTGAGGTAGAGGCTTCCCTCCCCAAAACTGAGAATGACCAGCAAGGTTAGTACTTCAGTCTAAGATAGAAAGATTAATAGACGGATAGATGGCTGGATGAGTAGATGGATAAATAGATTCAAAGAAGGTTTGATTACCTGGCACTGAGCTGGTAGGGCTGTCTGCCTGGTATGAGGGTCTCTGTGAGGTTGGCATTGGGTTGGTCCCCTGGTCCAACGTACACAAAGGCATCTAAGGGCTGCGTCTGGCTCAGAGGGCTGCCCACAGGGAAGTCGGAGGCCTTGCCACTATACAGCGCCACCGCCCCAGACTCATCTCCTGATGAACAACGCAACACAGCAGAACTTAATCACTCAACAATTCTCACCAACCAACACTTCAGTACAACAAGTTTCTCGTACAGGAAGTGAAACAAGTTGCGTAGATAGAATTTCACACATAGAAAAACACTACAGGCCCAGCTCCTTGACTAGACAGATAATCTCTGCAAGGCCTCCAAATGAACAGATATGAAAAAAACTATTCTACCAATGAAAAGCAGCTTTAATAGGAACTCCTCCAGGTACAGTTCACTGACCTTTCATGTTGTTCTTGTCAATGGTGATGGAGATCAGGCCTTCCCTGGAGTTGGACACGTCCACACTCGCACTGATCGTTTCCGTCCGCCCGTCTAGTACCAGCAGCACTAGAGGTCCTGCAGCCTGGGACTCACTTAGCTCCACAAACCCGTCCACCTGCCCCCCTCCCAGCTTCAGCTCGCTGATACGCGTAGTGGCAGCACTGGAATCAGGGGGTGTGCAGTGGTTGCGTTGGCCAGGTGAAGGTAGGGCCACCTGGAAGCCCCAGCTTTCCCCAGAGACCAGGCACCTTTCGATTGACTCGTCTCCCTCGTGGGCCCCCTCGTCCTCTACGAAGGCCGGCTCCCCAGGGGTCAACGTCTCGGCCAGGACCTCCGCGCCCCCAGACTGCCGCGTCACGTAAACGATGGCATCCACCAGCCCCACGGCTGTGGCGTTCATCTTCTCCCCGTAGCGTGTGGCGGACGTGTGGTAAAGCGCAATGGCGTCCGGGCCATTCTGGACGGTGTTGGGCGAGAGGAGGATGGCTGGTTTGGGCTGCATGTCCACCGAGCCAACCAGGAAGAAGCCCCGGTCGTCCGTGGTGTGGCCCTTCAAGTCCAGTACTTTGTAGGCTACATTGCCATTTCCATTGTAGAACACCAGGGTGTAGCCGTCCACTGAAGCCCTCTGACCACCGGTATGATAGAGCTCAACGAACTCGGTGGTGTCCAGTTTGGGGTTGTCTGCGTTAACCTCACTGATGATGAGGCAGTGATCTCCCTTGACTGGCGCAACCAGACACACGGACAGACAAACAGCGTACGCTGTGAACACTTGAAGGGCCAGTCTTCCCATCATGGCTCTCTACTTAACAAAAAATGTCAGTGCTAAAATGCATGGAGGGCAGACGGTCTCTGAAAGATTAAGAAAATGAGGAAGACACTTGAGGCATGAAAACAACTATTGCCTAGAAGTCACAGAAGATAAAATGGAGCTGGAGTGAGGATATCAATTCAACTGTCTTCATCACACAGGGCAACCTCTGAACTGTTTTCTTCGGGTTTGACAAGTACAGACAGGTTGAGGACTAGGTTACTGTGGTGCATGTTGCAATCTAGGCTAGTAGAACCTGACATTTGCCCAAAGGGAGCATTGAATGAATGAGTCATCAAAACAAGAATATGATCGGGAATGCATGTCTCTGTCATGAGTCACAGTAAGGATAAATCCTGCATTTCTTGAAAAATCACATGTAGACTACTAGGAAGTGGGTTCATCCAAAATAATGTATTTATGTTAACATTTGCAAACTGTGCATTTTATTTATTTATTCTCAAAAAAGTGAAAGGGCATACTTTTTTCCCCAATAGTTTCCTGAACCATGAACTAACCAAACGTAGCTGTAATCTTCGGCATGCACTGTTAAAATAAAAATGTGTGTTATTCAATTTTTGATCGTTTCTTACCAAAAACGTTTCCAGGGAAGCACAACGACGGTAAATATATTGGCTCGACTACGGCACTCGGTAGCGCAAGGAAAACGAAGAAAGTTGCCTGCTAAAAAAATATTAAAATACCCAACTAGGCTACTCTACGTGATTTGTAGCCATATAGTGTAAATATTGGAACTGTATTGAATATAATCAGTTCAAATCCCATTCAAGACCACAACTTGTTGCATAGAAGACGCTATTCAAGTCACGGTAAGCTATTGCTTCATCAGCGACGAAACGGTTGTCATTCGAAATCATCAGTGCCACACAGGGTTACAAAATAGCGACGTGATTTACTGTATTTCAGTGTCCCGTCCGCGACGACGGGATTATCGAAACAATGTTACAATCCAACAGAGAATGAACCCGTTTCTGTATTCCCGAGAGAGATATTCGGAAACTTTGTTTCAATCTCTGCCGCTCCCAGCGTTGTGTCCTCATTGACAAAGCACTTTCTCCCCCTGCTCGTGTGTGGGCGGTCGGAGGGGGATGATGCTTGGGTATCGTTCTTGTTATGTGTAACATTCCAGGCCATCCAAGTTCAGCCTTGATTTATATGGTCACTTGACCCCTGACTATTCGCAAGGAATGTGCAACACCTTGGCCACACTAGCAAGTTGGCTATTCCTAGCTGAAATTAAATAGGGCCGGTTGACCTTCTTTTTTTAAAATCAAATATGGTCTTGGTTAATGAGCATGAAGAAAAATAGTTCATATATTGTTAAGGTTCACAATTGGCATTTGTCTCTGAATGTAGGGCCAAGTCTACCACTGACTTTCCACGTGTGTTTTTTTCCGTTGTTGTTTGGACATTAGAAGTGAGAAAATTGTTTTAAATTCCACACAGAATAATTGTCTCTTGCATACTACTTTTAATCATACAGTCAATGATATTTGGGAAACAGTCCTGCCAAACAAGTCGGCTGAGATAAATTGTTGGAAAAATATATTTTTTTAGCCTACAATAACACCTGTGCTTCGATCTGAACTCTTCCTGTTGATGAGGTGGTGTTGAAAACTGCTGACATAAAAAGGATCCAGTGACCAGAGAAATGAGGAACATGTGGTCAAAGTGCGTCTTCTTTTGGCTGCTAATTTACTTGCCTTTTAGTACACGTTAAACCTCAATATTTCAGTCACATTTCCTTCTAATTCTTAAAAAAGGGACCATTTCCCCAATAAGAACTAGGATATTTGGTTGCAAGATATCAATTTACAAAAGGTATTTCAATTGTTAAGTCCTTGTTTTTAGAAAAGGCCTAGAAAATGACATTTAGTGAAAAATGTGGTGTGCTTGTGAGTCTAGAAGTATTTATGGTTATGAAATAGAAATAGTAGTGGTAGTAAATGTCTTTTCATAGGCTGTGTATTAATTATAGTGACCTTTTTAAGTTCTCAGAATGTTTTAGTTTGAACATTCTGAACGTTTTGTTGCAGTGATTTCAGTTTAGAATGCTGAATCCTGCATTCGACCATTGAAATGAATGGGGATACAACAAGCTTTATAGTTTATGAAGTAGGAATGATAGCAAAAACCTGTGTTGAAGCCATCTAAGTTGAGTCAGTCTGCACATGTCAACGTTGGGGTGGTGTTTGTAGCTGTGGTCAGTAGTTGTTTGGTTGTGTTGCAGGTTATTTGGGCACTACAGTATGGATGTGGTCAGTAGTTGTGGTCAGTAGTTGTGTGGTGGTGGTCAGTATACAAGCACAGTTTGAATGGTGCTTCTAGCTTAGACGGTTGAAGACTAGTAGCGGACAGAATTTTCCCATTCAAGTCTATGGCACCTGAAATGCATTGGGATTTAGTTGTGTGGTTGTGGTTATTAGTTGTGGTCAGTAGTTGTGGTCAGTAGTACAGTGGCTTGCGAAAGTATTCACCTCCCTTGGCATTTTTCCTATTTTGGTGCCTTACAACCTGGAAGAATTTCTTTTGGGGGGGGGGTTGTATCGTTTGATTTACACAACATGCCTACCACTTTTAAGATGCAAAATATTTTTTTATTGTGAAACAAACAAGAAATAAGACAAAAAAACTAATGAGTGTGCATAACTATTCACCCTTAAAGTCAATACTTTGTAGAGCCACCTCTTGCAGCTCTAGAATCTTGGCACATCTAGCCACTGGGATTTTTGCCCATTTTTCAAGGCAAAACTGCTCCAGCTCCTTCAAGTTGGATGGGTTCCGCTGGTGTTCATCAATCTTTAAGTCATACCACAGATACTCAATTGGATTGAGGTCTGGGTTTTGACTAGGCCATTCCAAGACATTTAAATGTTTCCCCTTAAACCACTCGAGTGTTGCTTTAGCAGTATGCTTAGGGTCATTGTCCTGCTGGAAGGTGAACCTCTGCCCCAGTCTCAAATATCTGGAAGACTGAAACAGGTTTCCCTCAAGAATTCCCCTGTATTTAGCGCCATCCATCATTCCTTCAATTCTGACGAGTTTCCCAGTTCCTGCTGATGAAAAAGGGTGATCGGTGATGAGAGCTGTTGGGTTTGCGCCAGACATAGCGTTTTCTTTGATGGTCATTCAGCTAAATTTTAGTCTTATCTGATCAGAGTACCTTCTTCCATATGTTTGGGGAGTCTCCCACAAGCCTTTTGGCAAACACCAAACATGTTTGCTTATTTTCTTCTGGCCACTCTTCCGTAAAGCCCAGCTCTGTGGAGTGTATGCCTTAAAGTGATCTTATGGACAGATACTCCAATCTTTGCAGCTCCTTTAGGGTTATCTTTGGTCTCTTTGTTGCATCTGATTAATGCCCTTTTTGCCTGGTCTGAGTTTTGGTGGGCGGCCCTCTCTTGGCAGGTTTGTGGATTTAATTGTGCTCTGTGGGATGTTCAAAGTTTCAGATATTTTTCTATAATCCAACCCTGATCTGTACTTCTCCACAACTTTGTCCCTGATCTGTTTGGAGAGCTCCTTGGTCTTCATAGTGCTGCTTGCTTGGTGGTGCCCCTTGCTTAGTGGTGTTGCAGACTCTGGGGCCTTTCAGAACAGGTGTAAATATACTGAGATCATGTGACAGATTATGTGACACTTAGATTGCACACAGGTGGACTTTATTTAACTAATTATGTAACTTCTGAAGGTAATTGGTTGCACCACATCTTATTTAGGGGCTTCATAGCAAAGGGAAAATGGCATTTCTTTTCATTTCACTATTATGTCTATGTCCATTACATGAAATCCAAATAAAAATCAATTTAAATTACAGGTTGCAATGCAACAAAATAGGAAAAATGGCAAGAGAGCTGAATACATTTGCAAGGCACTTTAGTCTCATCTAGTGGGCGGCAGTTGTGTGGTTCATTATTTGTTGTCAATAGGGGTCAGTAGTTGTGTGGTTCAGTAATTGTGTGTTCAGTGGTTGTGGTCAGTATACAAGCACACTATCCCAGACCGGAAGCGACCAGACTTTTTCCCATTAAAATGTATGGCACCTGAAATACATTTGGATTAAGAAAATGTGGTTGTAGTGTCCAAAGTCTAAGAAGTAGACTTCACCAGTGCCAATCAGCAGTTTTAACGTTGTTTTGGTGTTGGTAGCTTGTTTTGGTATCAAAAAGCTGTATACAAGCAACATATTCCAGACCGGTCTGCACATTTTAAAGTTTGAATGGCGTTT
Organism: Salvelinus fontinalis; assembly: GCF_029448725.1. NCBI lineage: Eukaryota > Metazoa > Chordata > Actinopteri > Salmoniformes > Salmonidae > Salvelinus > Salvelinus fontinalis. Next base: position 1,120,764 of record NC_074672.1, on the reverse strand, counting down.
CAAAACGGTTGAAGACTAGTTACACGGCAAATATTTCCCATTCAAGTCTATGGCCATTGCAATCAAATCACATTGTATTTGTCACATGCACCGAATACAACAGGTGTACAGTGAAATGCTTACTTACAAGCCCTTAACCAACAATAGAGTTGAGAAAAATACAAAAAGAATAGAGATAAGAATAACAAATAGTTAAAGAGCAGCAGTAAATAACAATAGCTGGGCTATATACAGTGGGTACTGGTACAGAGTCAATGTGTCAATGTGTGGGGGCACCGATGTCGAGGTAATTATGTACAATTATGTAGGTTGAGTTATTAAAGTGACTATGCATAAATAATAACAGAGAGTAGCAACAGCGTAGGAGGGGGGGTAAATGCAAATAGTCTGGGTAGCCGTTTGATTAGCTGTTACGCAGTCTTATGGCTTGGGGGTAGAAGCTGTTTAGAAGCCTCTTGGACCTAGACTTGGCACTCTGGTACCACTTGCCGTGCGGTAGCAGAGAGAACAGTCTATGACTAGGGTGGCTGGAGTCTGACAATTTTTAGGGCCATCCTCTGACACTGCCTGGAATAAAGGTCCTGGATGGCAGGAAGCTTGGACCCGGTGATGTACTGGGCGGTACGCACTACCCTCTGTAGTGCCTTGCGGTAGGAGGCAGAGCAGTTGCCATACCAGGCAGTAATTCAACCCGTCAGGATGCTCTCAATGGTACAGCTGTAAAACCTTTTGAGGATCTGAGGACCCACGCCAAATCTGTTCAGTCTTCTGAGGGGGAATAGGTTTTGTTGTGCCCTCTTCACGACTGTCTTGGTGTGCTTGGACCATGTTAGTTTGTTGGTGATAATGACGCCAAGGAACTTGAAGCTCTCAACCTGCTCCACGACAGCCCCGTCGATGAGAAGGGAGGTGTGCTCGGTCCTCCTTTTCCTGTAGTCCACAATCATCTCCTTTGTCTTGATCACGTTGAGGGAGAGGTTGTTGTCCTTGCACCACACTGTCAGGTCTCTTACCTCCTCCCTATGGGCTCTCTCATTGTTGTCGGTGATCAGGCCTACCACTGTTATGTCATCAGCATACTTAATGGTGTTGGAGTCGTGCCTGGGTGTGCAGTTATGAGTGAACAGGGAGTACAGGAGGGGACTGAGCATGCACCCCCGAGGGGCCCCCATGTTGAGGATCAGCATGGTGGAGGTGTTGTTACCTACCCTTACCACCTGGGGCCGTCCGTCAGGAAGTCCAGGATCCAGTTGCAGAGGGAGGTGTTTAGTCCCAGGATCCTTAGCTTAGTGATGAACTTTGAGGGCACTATGGTGTTGAACGTTGAGCAGTAGTCAATGAATAGCATTCTCACATAGGTGTTCCTTTTGTCCAGGTGGGAAAGAGCAGTGTGGAGTGCAATAGAGATCTGTGGATCTGTTGGTACGGTATGCAAATTGGAGTGGTCTAGGGCTTCTGGGATAATGGCGTTGATGTGAGCCATGACCAGCCTTTCAAAGCATTTCATGGCTACAGATGTGAGTGCTATGGGTCGGTAGTCATTTAGGCAGGTTACCTTAGTGTTCTTCGGCACAGTGACTATGGTGGTCTGCTTGAAACATGTTAGTATTACAGACTCAGACAGGGAGAGGTTGAAAATGTCAGTGAAGACACTCGCCAGTTGGTCAGCGCATACTCAGTACACGTCCTGGTAATCTGTCTGGCCCAGGGGCCTTGTGAATGTTGATCTATTTAAAGGTCTTACTCACATCGGCTGCAGAGAGCGTGATCACACAGTTGTTTGGAACAGCTGATGCTCTCATGCATGTTTCAGTGTTACTTGCCTCGAAGCGAGCATAGAAGTTATTTAGCTCGTCTGGTAGGCTCGTGTCACTGGGCAGCTCTCGGCTGTGCTTCCCTTTGTAGTCTGTAATAGTTTGCAAGCCCTGCCACATCCGACGAGCGTCGGAGCCAATGTAGTACGATTCGATCTTAGTCCTGTATTGACGCCTGTATGATGGTTCGTCGGAGGGCATAGCGGGATTTCTTACAAGCTTTCGGGTTAGAGTCCCGCTCCTTGAAAGCGGCAGCTCTACCCTTTAGCTAAGTGTGAATGTTGCCTGTAATCCATGGATTCTGGTTGGGGTATGTACGTACAGTCACTGTGGGGAAGACGTCCTCGATGCACTTATTGATAAAGCCAGTGACTGATGTGATGTACTCCTCAATGCCATCGGAAGAATCCCGGAACATATTCCAGTCTGTGCTAGCAAAACAGTCCTGTAGTTTAGCATTTGCTTCATCTGACCACTATTTTTATAGACCGAGTCACTGGTGCTTCCTGCTTTAATTTCTGCTTGTAAGCAGGAATCAGGAGGATAGAGTTATGGTCAGATTTGTCAAATGGAGGGCGAGTGAGAGCTTTATACGCATCTCTGTGTGTGGAGTAAATGTGGTCTAGAATGTTTTTCACTCTGGTTGCACTTTTAACATGCTGATAGAAATTATTTAAAACTGATTTACGTTTCCCTGCATTAAAGTCCCCGGCCACTAGGAATCCCGCATCTGGATGAGCGTTTTCCTGTTTGCTTATGGCGGAATACAGCTAATTGAGCGCGGTTTTAGTGCCAGCCTCAGTCTGTGGTGGTATGTAGACAACTATGAAAAATACAGATGAAAACTCTCTAGGTAGATAGTGTGGTCTACAGCTTATCATGAGATACTCTACCTCAGGCGAGCAAAGCCTTGAGACTTCCTTAGATATCGTGCACCAGCTATTGTTTACAAATATGCATAGGCCCCCACCCCGTGTCTTACCAGAGGCTGGTGTTCTGTCCTGCCGATAGAGTGTGTAACCCGGCAGCTGTATGTTCTTAATGTTGTCGTTCAGCCACGACTCTGTGAAACATAAGATATTACAGTTTTTAATGTCCCGTTGGTAGGATATACTTGCTTTTAGTTCGTCCCATTTATTTTCCAGCGATTGAACATTCGCTAGCAGAACGGAAGTGTCACGCCCTGGCCATAGAGAGGCTTTTATTCTCTATTTTAGTTAGGCCAGGGTGTGACTAGGGTGGGCATTCTAGTTTCTTTATTTCTATGTTTTGTATTTCTATGTTTTGGTTCTCAATCAGGGACAGCTGTCTATTGTTGTCTCTGATTGGGAATCATACTTAGGCAGCCTTTTTTCCTTTGGTGTTTGTGGTTAGTTGACTTTGTTAGTGGCACTATAGCCCTAGTAAGCTTCACGGTTGTTTCTTTGTTTCTTGTTTTGTTGGCGACATTCTAAATTAAAGAAAATGTACGCTCACCACGCTGCACCTTGGTCCGGTCATTTCCACCTAGACGACGGCCATGACAGGAAGGCAAGGGCAGATTAGCCACTCGTCGCCTGATCCTCACAAGGCATCCTGATCTCTTTCTGCGAAACCTACGTTTCCTTTTCCAGCGAATCGCGGGGATCTGGGCCTGGTCTGGTGTCTGTAGTATATCCCTTGCGTCCGACTCATTGAAGAAGAACTCCTCGTCCAGTTTGAGGTCAGTAATCCCAGTTCTGATGTCCAGAAGCTATTTTCAGTCATAAGAGACAGTTGCAGCAACATTATGTACAAAACAAGTTACGACAACGCGAAAAAACAAACAAAATAGCATGGTTGGTTAATAGCCGATAAGATGGCAGCCCTCCCCTCCGGCGACATCTCGATTTGCATATAGATTTATGCAAATATAGTTGTAGTGTGAAAAGTATTAGTATTATCAACAAGTTTTTTTCAAACACACTGTGGATGGTTAGCCTGCACGTCTTAAAGTTGTTTTGGTGTTGGTAGCTTTTACAGTTTTGGCGCTACAGGTGGCAGCGGACGGCAAATAATAAGAATAAGTATGAACAGTTTCTAAAGTTGTGCTTTGCTTTCAGCAAGCACACCTAATAAAACAAAATACTTTCTAACTGTTTTTCAATTTACACAGTCTGAGCCCCAACTCCCTGCACCTGGGTTTTGGGCTAAGCCTTTGATTAAGTTTGATTACTATCACCTGTATCCCCTGAGCTACTCTACTTGGAACAACCAATCAGCTCACTGGAACAATTAACGCAGTTTAGAATATACTAATGGAAAACCAGTGCATGACAAAGTTTCACTTCATTACATGGTATTACATTTTAAAACCACAAGATGGCCCTATATGCAAAGTCCTGGTGCAGCAGCACAGCAGACTCTACAGCAGGGGTGTCAAACTCATTCCACGGAGGGCCTAGTGTCTGCAGGTTTTTGGTTTTTCCTTTCAATAAAGCCCTAGACAACCAGGTGTGGGGAGTTCCAAACTAATTAGTGATGTTAATTCATCAATCAAGTACAAGGGAGGAGCGAAAACCCGCAGACACTCGGCCCCCCGTGGAATGAGTTTGACACCTGTGCTCTACAGTCTCCAGCCATGATTTTTTTAAAAGCCTTTGGATTCAAACATTACAACTGAAAAATGTATTGCTTTATAAGGATTATAATATTTTATTACCAGTCAATTGCTTCTGTTCTCTTTGTGGGTTATTACATGTCTTGTGCGTACATTGAAATAAGCTTTCGTAGGCATAAATGATCACCCTAACGTGGTAGGTTTTAAAAAGATTATCTCCTGTATCCTGATATCAAAGCCCAATTTCAGCACAAGCCTTCCCCTTGGGTCAATTCTTTTTTTCCTAAGTCAGTTTCCAGACTGTAGCCTCCCTTGACTCCGCTCATATCGACAAACAGTACACTCACTGGCAATTAAGGTGTTTGATAGACAGGAAGTATTGGAAACAAAGCTGGAAGTGAGCAATTCCACGGTAAAGGAATTAGCTAAGACTCAGATTTTTCACTTTAAAATGTATGCCAAACAAAAAGCATTAATTGGAAAGTTTAACAAAACATACAACTCTATGCACAAGGACTACTTGCTAGGGCGGCAGGATAGACCATTGGGCCAGTAACCGAAAGGTTGCTGGTTTGAATACACGAGCCGACAAGGTGAAAAATCTGTTGATGTGCCCTTGAGCAAGGCACGTAACCCTAATTTGCTCCAGGGGTGCCGTACTACTATGGGTGACTTTGTAAAACAACACATTTCACTGCACCTATCCGGTGTATGTGACTATAAAAAATCATATACATATTTTTTTTTATTAAAAAAATAATTTACTATTAACAATTTCCACAGAAAATTTGACAAAAACACATTTATTTGAAGAACTGTGCAGATGCAGTTCTTAAGGTTACCTAATATTTCCCCGGTTCCATGATATTATGAGTGAGGTCTCTCACTATGGGTAGTGTCCCCTTTTAGGGTCGGAGTCTAGGAAGATCCAATCACACAACATCTGTCATAGACAGACAGGAGTAAAGGCCAATTGTGGACCACTCCACTTCCCATATAAGGAGCTGTTGTCCGCTCCCATCTTCCTAATGACATGTATGTATGTTTCCTTACACAAAGCGTGAAGGGTAACGCGGTGAAAGACCTCACTCATAATATCACAGATCCGGGGTTACATTAGGTAACCATAAGTTCTATTTCAATTACTTGTTCGGTCTCACTATGGGGAAATAGCCAACTCCTGTAGTGCTCATGTACTCTCGAAAAGCAAAGTCTAGACAGAATAAACCCTCAGAAGCCCTGACGCCTCAATCATACCAACAGTGTCATTGCGCAAAATGGTACGCAGCATCATCTGGATATGTGTGCAACAAAAGTTCAACATTCACCTTCTGCTACCATTTCTGTCAAGCCGTCTACGCATACAGTAAATCCAACATATGCACCACACAGAACGCACAGCAACTTCCTCTGCATCGCAATGCTGCAAGGCAAATGCAGCGTTCCATTGGAAATGAATATACTTCTGGCGTATCAAAGTGCATTACGCTGGCTGTGTGATCTAGGCGTAACACTAAGCACTGAATGTGCTACGAGGGCACAGTGAAGTAGTCGATAGAGCCTCATGAAGGTATTGGGGATTCCCCAACTTGTCACATTACAGATCTCTTAAAGAGAGATGCCTTTGAACAATGCCCATGATGCAGCCATATCTCTGGTGGATGGAGCCATCAAGCCATCTGAACGTGTTAAACCCATGCTATAATATGCCATTATCCAATGGGATAAACGCTGGTGAGAATATGGCCTCCCTCCGTCGGGAGGTGCCCTAGAGATCTGATCGCTCTCGTCCTGTCCATGTACAGTAGATGCGCAATGTGCACACTGGACACAAGCGGTGGAGACGCTCTTTCTCCATGAAGGAGTAAGGCGGTGGGTGAAAAGCCAACAACTCTTAAAATTATGCAGTTATAAGCACCACCGATTTTATTTTTTTTGGTCACATAAAACGGGGTTAGGTTGTAAAGCAAACTTGGATAACCCTGGGGCAAAGTGGATGCACAAGTTGTGCCTAAAATGTATTTATTTAATTAAATAAAGGTTAAATAAAAATAAAAAAGCTCAGCACTTGCAACTCTCCCACTTGGTATGCGGATGCAATGGCTAATAGTGAAGCAGTTTTAAATGAGAGAAATCTCATTACCTTGTTTTGCAGTGGCTGGAATGGCGGCTGTGAAATGGCCTCAAGCATAACAGAAAAATCTCAGGATGGGACTTGCTGTTTCGATACTGTCCGTAGGAAGTGAAAACTCATCAATATCTCGCTGTAATTTCAATGAGAACTTGGTTGAAAATCTGCCACCTCAGAAAAAATCCAAACAGGAAGTGGAACTTCTCAGGTTTTTGCCTGCCATATGAGTTCCGTTATACTCACAGACATAATTCAAACAGTTTTAGAAACTTCAGAGTGTTTTCTATCCAATACTAATAATAATATGCAAATATTAGAAACTATGACTGAGGAGCAGGCCGTTTACTCTGGGCACCTCTGTGCACCTTTCATCCAAGCTACTCAATACTGCCCCTGCAGCCATAAGAAGTTAAATGAGCCTAGCGGCTCCAAATAGGATAAGAGCCGGCTCAAACCTCCTAGAATGTGCTCCACACCTGAGGTATTCCTCTCTTTCCCCCTGTATCCCCTGTCGTCGTGCCTGTTTAGAATGGCAACGGCTGGGAGGGGAAAAATCCACTCTGGAGGGTGAGCCCCGAGGTATTGTGCTTAAGCCATGTAGTGGTGACGCACCTAAAGGCTAAACCTAGACATCCTCATTCTATGTGGTCCAGGTGGACCATAGTGCAATGGGACTGTAGTCAAGTGAGTGGAGGTGGATACGGTGCGCGCAACCACTGTCTACTAGGGAAGAAAACGTTCCGTTAATCAGTGAGACCCGAGGGGGGAGAGGCAGAATTAATCGCCAATCTTCCTCTCCTAGGGTAGTGTGACAGCTATGTGTACCTGGTCTGTGCCTGCCCCTCACTTCTGGGGAGGGGCTGGGACTGATTGTTCTCATGAGAAATAACAGAGCAGGTAGTCACCCTATTTGCGGGAACCAAGGTGAAAGGAATGGGACCGTGAAGTGCGATGCACTGTTGGCGAATTAGAAACCAGCTAGCTGTCTGGGGCCTATGTGCAGCAGAGGTGGGACCAAGTCACTATTATTCAAGTCACAAGCAAGTCTCAAGTCACAAGTTTGGAGTCTCAAGTCGAGTTCAAAGTAGAGCGGGTCGAGTCTCGATTCAAGTCCAAGTTGTCGAGTTGAGTCACAAGTTTTTTTCAAGTCAAGTAAAAACTACATGCAATGACTTATTCAACTACAAATATTTATCGAGTCTACCAGACAGCACTTTTCATTATTTTGTCTACCACATATTTTAATTCGTAAAGGGCATGAAATAAGCAGAAGGCAAAGGCAGGTTGACGTGTTCAGAGTGTAGATTTATTTACAGGTCTTGGTGATCCATTGGTGAAAGTGCCATATCATACAAAATTTACAAGTAAATTGACCAAATATACTCGGACAATAGCCCAAAAGAAATAGCCTCTATACATCTGAAAATGTAGAGTGAAAGACTGCACAGCCTCCCCTTTAGAAACCAAATCGAATCTGTCTAACAGGAGCTCAAGCAGGTACATAAGCGCTTATCCCCTCCCAGGACCATACAATTACCTAATTGGCAATTACATTGTAAAACCAGTTTATTGGTTGTAAAAGGTAATTTCCACATACATTGGTACATTTGTCTTAATCAGACTTAATTATTATTATCCTAATGATATTTCATACAAGGAACAATCATTTTATCTTATTCAATGTAGTCTACTTACAGTAAATGCACGCTGAGGTGTGCACTCTCCTATTACGCACAACCAGAATGACAGAGACATAGGACACACACACAGAACTCCGACATAACCCTGGAAATATGAGCAAAGGAAACCATACAGTACATTTAATTAAATAAACAGAACTTAAGTCTTGCGAACGTTCATGTGCACAATTAACATTGCGCCCACTCAGAGGGTAAGAAATTGTAAATGAAAATGTATCATATCAAACATGAAAGAGAAATGTCTAAGAGTTGCAATAAACGGTACAGGGATGGAATGAATTGAATGATGAAATGCTAGCAGTTATTTTAGGATTAGATGGAATATAGATTTGCCACATATGCATGTAAAATGTTAAAGCAACAGCAAACATTTCAACACGGGAACAAAATGCTCTCCACTTGTGGGAGTTTGGGGAGCGTATGTGGAGAGAAGGGCCTATGCCTTCGCCACTGTAGGCTAATAATACATAAATAAAAAAATCCATATGCAAGCTTCATGAGTAAATGATCAATTTCAAGCAACTTTGACATAGCCTACCAAAAGACCAGTAGGCATATACTGTTCCTTGATGCCCAATTGCTGGTGAGCTTACAAAGTAAACAGTTAAATGATAGCCCAAACAACCCACTGGGTTTAATAGGGCCATCTAAGAGGCCTGATTTTTCCCTGACCGTAAGACTGGCCAAGTCCGCTGAAGGGCCCTCTCTCCTACTACGAAAGGCTCATGATACGGCCACAACTCTGTACAGCGTCCCTAGAGGTGCGGATGTTTAGATCTGTAATGACACAGATTTCCTGCGACATAGCATGATCGGCTGTGCGCTGACTTGCCATGGTTTCCAGCACCTCGGCTTGATACGCCAGACGTGCTCTGACCAAATGGGCTGCGGTTCTGTACATCTTATGTCCGGGAGGGAGGAGTTAACCAACAGGGATGGACTGCGTAGTTAGCCAGAGGCGGGGCTTATGGAAACCAGACTCTTCTATACCTTGCATGTTCAGGGTAGGGGAACCACTAGGGGTTATTCTACTGGAAAAAGGCTTTTCCCAGGACCATTTCGCCTCCCTTAGGCAAGCTGCGAACACTGGAATGCTAGGTTTGGTCGGGCCATTTGGGGTGGGAGTTTTGTCCCATTGTACAAATCCCTGCCTCCCCTTTGGTCTGGTGGGACACTCAATGCCAAGTCTGGTTGCGACTTACTTGCAGATGTCAATGAGTGTGTAATCTCAAAGGGGATCGGCAACCTCGTCACCGGCTGTGCCCTTGGCAGGGCGCCTGGGGACGAGTGCAGGTACTTGGGAGGGAGGCGGCGGGGGCTCCTCCTCGCTTGCTCCATCCTGCGAGTCCCGCAAGGGCAGAGATGGGGCTTGGGTGCCTGGCTTGGGTTTTCCTGGCTTGGGTTATCCTGGCAAGCCTGTCATAAATGGCATGCAGTTAAGTTGAAGAGCACAGCAAGGTGGAGTTGATCTACAGGCTAAGGGACTCTTAAGACCGTAGTACCAGAAGGTAGGACCGGTCAGCCTAGCCAGCAAGGGCGCTGGTTAGATAGGTGAGAGAAGAATCCTACCGTGCGGGTAGCGAGATCTAGCGAAGGAGCGTGTGCTTCGACAATTTTTTTGCTGTGTAGACAGCTAGTCCTGAGCTGTATTCGAATATCCATACTAACATACTGTATACCACATACTTAATGAGTATATAATACATACCCTATACTGTTAGTTCATTGTAGTATGGGGAGGACGAGCTTGTGGTAATGGCTGGAGCGGATTAGGTGGAATGGTATCAAATACATCACTCACATGGTTACCATGTGTTTGATGCCATTCCATTTGCTCCGTTCCAGCCATTATTTCCAGCCACAATTTGTAAGTCGCTCTGGATAAGAGCGTCTGCTAAATGACTTAAATGTAAATGTAATTATTATGAGCCATCCTCCCCTAAGCAGCCTCCACTGGTACGCTGTAAACTAATGGTATCCTTTCAGTTGAGCATACTAGTGCTTTGCCTGTCTACCGGAAGTTGATGCTGTTGCTATGCAACCTCTTGTTAGCTTGTTAGCATAACAAATGACTAGCTAGACATTTTACAATTTTGTGCGTGTTCGTAAATTCAATCTTGAGTGCCAGAGTGCGCTCAGAGTGCGCTCTGGGCATTCGTAAATCCAGAGCGTTGTCAGATTGTCCTTTCCTAAATTCAGAGCGTTTTGCTCTTGGAGCATTCAGCGTGCACACACTGGACGTGCCGGCCGAGGAGTACGGTTGATCCGAGCATTCTGACCTCACAACAGCAGTCAAGCACTCAAGCTAACTGGCTAACGTTTTCTAGCTTGCTAGCTACTTGCAGACACAACTGAGAGAACATCTCTCTGACCATTTTACTCGCCCTAGCAGAGCTGGTTAAGCTGTTTTCATGTTATCCAGAGTGTTAGTGACTGTACCTGTGCTGCTTGCAGCAATTTAATTACGCTTTTTTTTGCCAATGTTTATTGACACCTGCCATACTCAACGGGTGTTGAGCGTTCATAAATCCATCAGTAAATCTGCGTTCCAGCACTCAGACGAGAGTGCTCTTCAATTGGAGTAGATAGCCAGAATTAACAATGTCAATTGAGAAAGCACAACGACTATACCACTTAGCTAAGAATGACGTGAATAATCAAGTCAATAAACGCTGGGTAGTCAGTTAGATAGACTATAGTTAATATACTGCCTGGCAAGTTCGATGTATTCGTAGCCAACTAATGTTAGGTAGGTAGTTAACAGTAACATTCGGGTATATACTGCTGTAATGACATGCTATGTGGTTCGTAAGGATAGCATAGCTAAAAAATTGTCAGCCAACATAACGTGCTCCAGTCATTACCACGAGCCCATTCTCTCCAATTAAGGTGCCCCCAACCTCCTGTGGTCTATGATTGGTACAGATTTGGTCCGGTCTGGACCAACCAAAAATGTCGGTCTTGCTTGAGGGCGGAGCTCATTAGAATAATAGCCAGTGTGTAGAATAATACCAAGAAATGCAAAGGAGGATATTACATTGTTCTACCTTTGTCCCATGTGGTCAAGTTGGTAGAGTATGGCGCTTGCAACGCCAGGGTTGTGAGTTCGATTCCCACTGGGGACTAGTATGAAAATGTATGCACTCAAGTCGCTCTGGATAAAAGCATCTGCTAAATATAAATGTACATTACCGGGTGTTGATCCACTTCACTTACTGTAGATCAATAACCAAAATAGATTTATTTTAAAGTCAAGGTATCATATCATAGCTGACTACCCATTCTTTCTGCAGACGTCTTTGAATCTTAATACGTCCATTGCAACCGTTTTATTTCAATATCAAATAATTTAATTGTAACAATGAAGTACCTTACTGTGATTGTTTAAAATGTAAATTGTAAAAAATTAGAAAACAAAAATAGCTTCTGAGCAAAGACCAATTTCTCAAGCAAGAATTTGCTAGGACTGTCTGGGAGTGGTCTGAGTGGGGAAGGGAAAATGGAAAAATAGCTGTTATTGGCAGAGAGGTTTGGAACTCTTTTATTTGTCTATTAACTAATTTGGACCAGGCTGGACAAAACTCCATCCCACCAAAACAGGCTGAAATTTCAGGCGGTCTTTTCAAACGCCTTTTACACTAAAAGTGCATTATCGTCAATTTCACAATTTCACAATATTGATCAGAACTGTAGAAATACCGTATAAATAAAGTAATGGAAAATCACATTTTGGACTGCACTAGGCCTTTAATTCTGAGTTTTTGGAAAATGAAACCACACAACAACAAAAAACTGAGAGATTTTCCTGTCATTCTGTTACCAAACTTTGCATCTGCACTGTTCCTCAAGTAAATGTGTTATACTAACATTTTCAGTGGCAATTGTTAAAAGTAGTTTATTTTCAATTACTTGTTCAGTCTCTCGCTTATGGGTAGCATCCCCTTTTAGAGGTGGAGTCTAGCGAGATCCAATCACACAACGTCTGTTGTAGACAGTGCCCGCAACGGCCAATAGTGGACCACTCTACTTCCCATATACAGTGCCTTCATAAAGTATTTACACCTGTTGACTGTCCATATTTTGTTGTGTTACAGCCTGAATGGAAAATGTATTAAATTGAGATTTTTTTTTGTCACTGGCCTACACACAATACCCCATTGTGTCAAAGTGGAATAATATATTTTTTAAATATTTTCAAATTAATAAAACATTTAAAGCTGAAATGTCTTGAGTCAGTAAGTATTCAACCCCTATGGCAAGCCTAAATATGTTCAGGAGTAAAAATTTGCTTAACAAGTCACATAATAAGTTGCATGGACTCAATAATAGTCTTTAACACTATTATTGATTTTTTTTAATGACTACCTCATCTATGTACTCCGGACATACAATAAACTGTAAGGTCCCGCAGTCGAGCAGTAAATTTCAAACACAGATTCAACCAAAAAGACGAGGCAGGTTTTCCAATGCCTCGCAACGAAGGGCACCTATTGGTAGATGTGTTACATTAAAAAAAAGCAAACATTGAATATCCCTTTGAGCATGGTGAAGTTATTAATTAAACGTTTGATGGTGTATCAATACACCTAGTCACTACAAAGATACAGGCGTCCTTCCTTACTCAGTTGCCGGAGAGGAAGGAAACCGCTCAGGGATTTCACCATGAGGCCAATGGGGACTTTTAAACATTTATGACTCGTTTCAGGAAACTAGGCGTATGTCGAGCGTCACTACTTCACAGGAGAGCCATTTGAACGTAAACTTTTTTTTAATCAAAATGCATTTTTTGTTAGAAATGCCTTTTGGGACATGTGAACTTTCATGTGCCTTAACAAAATTGTATGCCATCTGGAAATACAAATACAATTGTTAAATTATGAGCCTAGTTGGTTAAGCCACAGAAAAAGGGGGCAACCTTCCCGCTAGCCATGATTGGCTGAGATAATGAGTGGGCTGGACATGCCGAGAGATGAGTTCGGATTGGTCTGCCATGTAGCACGCTTCTGTCTATAACATCAGCTGGTCAGTATGTGTAGGGAATACTTTCTAACAGTACTTTTTTGAAAGATATAATGTAGTATAACTGAATAAGTGTTGCTCTCCACTTTCTGGAGGACCGAGTTTTGAAATCCGTGGAATTATGAAGTATGATAGCTAAGGAGATGGAGAGAAAATATGCAGACAGAGTCGAAAAGAGAACAGGCTGTTGTATAGAACACCTGTCTCCGGATGACATCTTCAAACTAAGGGCAACCAGAGAGGGAGAAGAGTCCATTAATGTAGACGGGTAAGGTAGTCTAGCTAGCTACATTTTCAAATATCACAAATTTTCACAATATTTCAAATTTGGTCAAAAAGTCGTTTTCATTTCAAGCTAAAGTTGTACTGTTAGCTAGCTAGCTAATGTTAGCTGGCTGGCTCGCTAGCTAACGTTACGTGTAGCATCTGTGTAGTAATATTTTTCATATCTCAGAGCCATTTGCATTGCTAGTTATAGCCTAATGTTAGCTAGCTAACATTGAACCTGGTTGGTTAGCTACCTGCAGATTCATGCAGGGTAGTAATGTTATGAGTTGGGATTATGCAAGTAACCATTTCAATAGAATGTTCACAAAGTCCCTGTGACAACTGTCGATAGACGTACTGTCACAAGTGTAGAAAGTAGGCAGGAGGCAGTCGCAGGTTTAGAACTGCTGAATTTATTAAAGCACTATATATATATATATATACACTGCTCAAAAAAATAAAGGGAACACTTAAACAACACAATGTAACTCCAAGTCAATCACACTTCTGTGAAATCAAATTGTCCACTTAGGAAGCAACACTGACAATAAATTTCACATGCTGTTGTGCAAATGGAATAGACAACAGGTGGAAATTATAGGCAATTAGCAAGACACCCCCAATAAAGGAGTGATTCTGCAGGTGGTGACCACAGACCACTCCTCAGTTCCTATGCTTCCTGGCTGATGTTTTGGTCACTTTTGAATGCTGCCGGTGCTCTCACTCTAGTGGTAGCATGAGACGGAGTCTACAACCCACACAAGTGGCTCAGGTAGTGCAGCTCGTCCAGGATGGCACATCAATGCGAGCTGTGGCAAGAAGGTTTGCTGTGTCTGTCAGCGTAGTGTCCAGAGCATGGAGGCACTACCAGGAGACAGGCCAGTACATCAGGAGACGTGGAGGAGGCCGTAGGAGGGCAACAACCCAGCAGCAGGACCGCTACCTCCGCCTTTGAGCAGGAGGAGCACTGCCAGAGCCCTGCAAAATGACCTCCAGCAGGCCACAAATGTGCTTACAAAGCATGTAGAGGTCTGTAATTTTTATCGTAGGTACACTTCAACTGTGAGAGACGGAATCTAAAACAAAAATCCAGAAAATCACATTGTATGATTTTTAAGTAATTCATTTGCGTTTTATTGCATGACATAAGTATTTGATCACCTACCAACCAGTAAGAATTCCGGCTCTCACAGACCTGTTCGTTTTTCTTTAAGAAACCCTCCTGTTCTCCACTCATTACCTGTATTAACTGCACCTGTTTGAACTCGTTACCTGTATAAAAGACACCTGTCCACACACACACTCAATCAATACATATATAATATAAATAAAAGCGGGAGGCGTTTACATTCCCATCACTTCCCATCACTATGAGACCTGGCATTAACAGTAATAATAATAATAATGGCGGACGGAAGACAGGGTGGTGCGGCAGGTGCCGCTTCTCATACGAATGCTTATTATTTTATCTAAAACATCAGGTGTACGCCGACCCCAGCTAAGTAACTCATGCAAAGAGTTAAAGCGTAATTATGTGTTTTATCTCCAGTACTTTGCCATGATTGTCAGTTATGTAGCTGCTCTACTGATAATCTCAGTGCGTCCTTGCTGGGATGACACAATAAATCTACTGCCGGAGAATATCAACACCAAACACATTGTTTCATTGTTCCACGGGAGCGGACAGTACACAGCATAAGATAATGTTCTGAATAATGGCCAAGTCTACCTCGCTCCCTATTCCACTGAACCGCTTAGGCGTAACAAACACAAGTCCAACATTTATCGGAAACTGATAAACTACCTGTTCACTACCCTCCTGCTCTCCGGGGATGTGCAACTCAGTCCTGGGCCTAACATCAACGAGCCAGCGATACTCACCGGAGTGGAAAGCAGTGGATGGCCTCGTCCACTGATCGTCTCCGTTGTGGAAGTGGGTGAGTGCTATCCCATGGTCCCATGGTTTCTCTCGACTCACCCGGCTCCAGGATAGATTTTGACTCTTCAAACATACCCAAGTCGCTATATGCGATCGCTGACTCTGCTTCTGGTACGCAAGCTGTTTTAATTAGTTCCCCGCATCCAGTGCAGGCGGGAGGGATTGTTAATTGCGCTACCGAACTGCCCCTAATCAAAACTAAACAAAACGGCCTAAACCCAGCCGTCAGATAAGACAGAAAATTTTACTTTTTTCAATGTGTCAATCACTCTCGAGTCATCTGGGACCCACGAGCTAAGCCCAAGTGACTAATAGGGGGGCACTTGAACATTCGTAGTGTCATTCCAAAAAGTGATCAAATTCAACATCTACTCACAGACTCCAACCTTGACTTCCTCTGCCTCTCAGAGACATGGCTCCATAAAAACTCTCCATATGCTGCTTTGATTGTGCCTGGCTACAACGTTTTCAGGAGAGACAGGATTGAAGGAAGAGGAGGGGGTGTGATGATTTACATTAAAGAACATATCCGATGTAAACAAATTGAGTGGTCATGTGATAATTTTTTTTCTATCTCTTTTCGATTTTTAATTCGATTATACCTTCCGGTAACCTACCTCACCCAATGTGGTACGGAATCGCTATTATTTTTTAACTTTGGAACACATTCAAGAACCCCCAGTAGCTAACCAGCTAATCAGCTACAAGCTATTTAGCCATTTTTAGCCGCTGCTAGCAGCTTTTACCTTCTGCACAGACACCAGCCCTGTTATTAGCCTGGATATTACTCACCAATTTACCAGCATCGGACTGTCTCTCGACAACAACGCCGGATTCCTGTCGTAATCCCTGATCCACTACTTCTGATCCTCACAGCTAGCTTGCAGCTAGCGCAGCTAGCGCCACTGCCATGAAGCTAGCACCAGTTAGCTAACACAATTCTACAATCACAACTTCTCTTTCGCCATCGCCATCCGGCTTGGATTCTCTGTCGACACGACCACGTCTGGTCTGCAGACGAATACCCCATCCGCTGTGCCCTCAACCGGCCTCCGTCTGAGCAGACCCCCTCCGTCTGAGCAGACCACCCCCCGGGCTACTAACTTTAAACGCTGCGTGCTAGCTTAGTGGCGGCTTCCCTGCTCCATCTACGGCTGCCCCCTGGACACTATGATCACTTGGCTACATAGCTGATGCCTGCCGGACTGTCCATTAATTCACGGTACTCCATTCTGTTTATTTGTGTTTTATCTGTCGGCTCTGTGTTTTAACTCAGGCTCTGTGTGTAGTTAATCCGACCCTCTCTGCCTAGTCGTCGCCATTTTTACCTGCTGTTGCTGTGTTAGCTGACTAGCTGCTGTTATCTCACCTGTTGTTTTAGCTAGCTCTCCCAATCAAGACCTGCAATCACTTTATGCCTTACTGTATGTCTCTCTCAAATATCAATATGCCTTGTATACTGTTGTTCAGGCTAGTTATCATTGTTTTGGTTTGCAATGGACCCCGTAGTTCCACTCTCCGTACCTCTGATACCTCCTTTGTCCCACCTCCCACACATGCGGTGACCTCACCCATTGAGACCAGCATGTCCAGAGATACAACCTCTCTTATCATCACCCAGTGCCTGGGCTTGCCTCCGCTGTACCCGTGCCACACCATACCCCTGTCTGCACATTATGCCCAGAATCTATTCTACCACGCCCATAAATCTGCTCCTTTTATTCCTTGTCCCCAACGCTCTAGGCGACCAGTTTTGATAGCCTTTAGCCGCACCCTCATCCTACTACTCCTCTGTTCCTCGGGTGATGTGGAGGTAAACCCAGGCCCTGCATGTCCCCAGGCACCTTCATTTGTTGACTTCTGTGATCGAAAAAGCCTTGGCCTCATGCATGTCAACATCAGAAGCCTCCTCCCTAAGTTTGTCTTACTCACCGCTTTAGCACACTCTGCCAACCCTGATGTCCTTGCCGTGTCTGAATCTTGGCTTAGGAAGGCCACCAAAAATTCGGAGATTTCCATACCCAACTATAACACTTTCCGTCAAGATAGAACTGCCAAAGGGGAAGGAGTTGCAATCTACTGCAGAGATAGCCTGCAAAGTTCTGTCATACTTTCCAGGTCTATGCCCAAACAGTTCGAACTTCTAATTTTAAAACTTAATCTCTCCAGAAATAAGTCTCTCACTGTTGCCGCCTGCTACCGACCCCCCTCAGCTCCCAGCTGTGCCTTGGACACCATCTGTGAATTGATCGCTCCCCATCTAGCTTCAGAGTTTGTTCTGTTAGGTGACCTAAACTGGGATATGCTTAACACCCCGGCATTTTCCTAATCTTAGACTCTCCTGCACACCCCATAGTTTTATGTTTCCCCTGGTTACAGTTGCATAACCCCTGGGCCAGGCCACCCACGTCCCTATCCCGGAGGAATACCGGGACTGCACTATCGACCTAATTCCTGGTTCTACCCTCCCGTGGGGGCACATCTACCTTCTCTCGCATGCAGAGACCGAAGCCATGGAGGTCTACGTCCAGGAGGTTCTGGCCCAATGATTCCTCCGTCCGTCCACCTCTCCGGCCTCCTCCAGCTTATTTTTCGTGAACTGGGATGGGATAGGGGGTTGTAAAGGAACTAGAGGAATGCGTAATGATAAGGCCACTGACCAGTCTAGGAAATGGCCTGCAGAACCTGAGTCCACCAGGGCAGGACTCAGTGGGGGGCCAGGATAGTCCGGGAAGGTGACAGGAAGGAGGACGGGCTGGGTGGACAGAGAGGAGCAAGGCATGTCGACGCCTATCTGGGAAGGTGCAGGAGTTCTCCTCGGCCTGTCGCTTCCTCGCCTGGTTCTCCTTCTGGGACAGGTGTTCCAGGGGTGGTCTGACTCCCTGCAGTAGGAGCAGAGACCCTGTTGATGACGGCGTTGACGTTCCTCTGGGGGAAGGTGCATTGTGCCCACCTCCATGGGCTCAGTCTCGCTGGAGGCTCCTGGGAGAGACCCGAACCCCCGGGATGGGCGTCGACGGGACTCAAGAGATTATCCAGGGCGATGGCCATGGTGATGAGTTGGTCCAGCGTGAGGTCCTCATCGCGACAGGCTAGCTCAGTCTGGACGTCCGCCTGTAGCCGCTGCGGAAAACCGTCAACAGGGCCTGGTCGTTCCAGCCAGTGGACGAAGCCAGGCGCTGTCCTGGACCCCTGGCGTAGATGGAGGAGACACTCACCTCCCGCTCGGCCCCCCCTCCGAAAATATCACGGAAGAGTTGGGTGGAGTGCACTTCTGGACCATCCCTCTCCCAGATGACGTGCTTCCACTCCAGAGCCCGGCCTGTCAGCACCGAGATCACCAAGCCCACCTTGTCCCTCTCGGACGCCGTCCCGGCATGACGGGCAAGGTGGAGGTCACACTGCAGGAGATGAGCAGGGGTGCCGTCAAACCGCTCCGGGAGGTGCAGGTGGACGTTGCTGATCGGACCGGGTGATGTTGATGGTGGTGGGGTGGCTGGAACAACCGCGGGGAGCTGGGAAGGTGGTGGTGTAGCCTGCAGGTGGGGGACGGTCCGGAGCACCTCGTCCATGGCAGTCCCAAGGTGCTCCAGGCACAAGTTGTGGTATAGGAGCTTTGCTCCTGCTGTGGAGAGGTTGGGATGTCCTGCTGCTTCCTGTTCTCTTGGGTTGGTCATTCTGTCACAAGTGTAGAGAGTGGGCAGGAGGCAGTCGCAGGTTTAGAACTACTGAATTCATTAAAGCACTATATATACTGTATATAAAAGCGGAACGAACCCCAAAATGCAAAATAATAAAGTACTCAGGAAATAGCAGGAGAGATTCCTCTCAGGAAAACAAGCAACATTTACAATGACCAACAAAGACAAATGAAAGAGGGAGTATATATACAGTGATTGTGGAGATTGGAACCAGGTGTGTGTAATGATGACGAGACAAGTCCAGGGTTGATGAGTGAAGGGCATTTGCCAGCAGCAGGTTCGGCAGCAGCTAGAATGCCGGGGATGCCGAACACCTGAGCTGGACAGGAGGGGGAGCCAAAGCGAAGTCTGGTGTGACACGTAGCTGGTAAATTCGCTCTGGCTATCTACTCCGATTTCAGAGCACTCTCGTCTGACTGTGCCAGAGAGCAGAATAACTGACAAATTTACGAACATTCAACACCCGTTGAATCTGGCCGGTGTTAGTAAACGTTGGCAAAAAAGCGTAATTAAATTGTTGCCAGCATCACAGTTTCAGTCACCAACGCCTAACCAGATCTGCTCGGGCAAGTATAATGGTCAGAGTGAGCTGTTCTCTCATTTGTGTCTGGAAGTAGCTAGCAAGCTAGCCAACGTTAGTCAGTTAGCTTGGGTGCTTAACTGCTGTTGTTAGGTCAGATCAACCCTACTCCTCGGCCAGAGCATCAAGTGCGCGCTCTGAACGCTCCGAGAGTGAAACGTGTTGTGGGAATTCAACCCTTAATTTTTGGCTGGGCACCCAGACATCATGGGGTAAATAATACACACACAGAACAGTTAGAACAGGCCTATACTAATGCACACTCAATTTCTATCTTATATGATTTAGTCTCTTCAACAATCTCAACCCTAATGCCTAGGCTTAAAAAATGATATTTTAGTACACAATCATTAATAAGGTTTAACAGAAAAGGCCCTCACAAACGCTCTGAATATACGAACGGACAATCTGACAGCGCTCTGAGTTTACGAATGCCCAGAGCCGCTCTGAGTTTACGAATGCCAAGAGCACACTCTGGCACTCCAGATTAAATTTACGAATACACCCGTAGTATAAACCAGCCTTCAGTCTTGAAATCTTTGGTTGTTGAGTACATGGCCTCACGTGAATCCTTAGAGAGATGGGTGGGGCTAAGGCTTAATTAAGAGTGTGTGAACAATGCCGAATGGGTGTAGTCAGAGAAGAGCTCTCCAGTAGGTGGACCAAAACATTCAAGGGCCATTTTCTCAAAAGTGAGGTTATAAGTTTCTCAACTTTCAAAGCAGAATTACTTTCCCATTGTTCCTCAACTGTAGTGTATGATATACACATTTCTAGCTCTGAGTCCCTACTTGTATCCAATATAAAAAACTAAAATTCAAATTTGCTACGTAAGACCGAATCGAGCTGGTCGGTCACATTTACAGAGTTTAATGGCTGTGATAGGAGAAAACTGAGGATGGATCAACAACACTGTAGTTACTCCACAATACTAACCTAATTGAGAGAGTGAAAAGAAGGAATCCTGTACACAGTAAAAATATCCCTAAACATGCATCCTGATTGAAAGAAAGGCACTAAAGTTATACTGCAAAAAATGTGGCAAAGCAATTAACCTTTTGTCCTGAATACAAAATATTATGTTTGGGACAAATCCAATACAACACATTACTTAGTACCAGTCTCCATATTTTCAAGCATAGTGGTGGCTGCATCATGGTACGCTTGTAATCGTTAAGAACTGAGATTTTCAGGATAAAAAAAAAATCAGAATGGAGCTAAGCACAGGGAAGATCCCAGAGGAAAACCTGGAAGATGAATTCACCTTTCAGCAGGACAATAACCAAAAACACAAGGTCAAATCTACACTAGAGATGCTTACCAAGAAGACAGTGGATGTTCCAGGGTGGCTGAGAAGGGCGGGGAGAGAAGGCGGGAGGGGGACAGGGGGAGACATGTTCTGATTGGTCCATCTGTATTTGTTCAGGCTTGTGATATTATTGCAGACAGGCCCTAACCCCAAAAAGTATAATCTAACAAAAATCTAAAAATCTATTATATGTGACAAACTCATATTTTTTTTTATAGAACCTTGTAGGTGAACCCCTAATCCATTCACCTCTCTTTTTGTCTGTTGGGAAGGTGCTTTAACATACAGTACCAGTCAAAAGTTTGGACACACCTACGCATTCAAAGGTTTTTCTTTATTTTTACTATTTTCTACATTGTAGAATAATAGTGAATACATCAAAATGATGAAATAACACATGTGGAATCATGTAGTAATCATTTTAAACACATCAAAATGTATATTAGATTCTTCAAAGTAGCCACTCTTTGCCTTGATGACAGCTTTCCCACATAATGTACATTCGTGGCCAAAAGTTTTGAGAATGACACTAATATTAATTTTCACAAAGTTTGCTGCTTCAGTGTCTTTAGATATTTTTGTCAGATGTTGCTATGGAATACTGAAGTATAATTACAAGCATTTCATAAGCGTCAAAGGCTTTTATTGACAATTACATGAAGTTGATGCAAAGAGTCAATATTTGCAGTGCTGACCCTTCTTTTTCAAGACCTCTGCAATCTGCCCTGGCATGCTGTCAATTAACTTCTGGGCCACATCCTGACTGATGGCAGCCTATTCTTGCATAATCCATGCTTGGAGTTTGTCAGAATTTGTGGGTTTTTGTTTGTCCACCCGCCTCTTGAGAATTGACCGCAAGTTCTCAATGGGATTAAGGTCTGGGGAGTTTCCTGGCCATGGACCCAAAATATCGATGTTTTGTTCTCCGAGCCACTTAGTTATCACTTTTTCCTTATGGCAAGGTGCTCCATCGGGCTGGAAAAGGCATTGTATGCCACCAAACTGTTCCTGGATGGTTGGAAGAAGTTGCTCTCGGAGGATGTGTTGGTACCATTCTTTATTCATGGCTGTGTTCTTAGGCAAAATTGTGAGTGAGCCCACTCCCTTGGCTGAGAAGCAAACCCACACATGAATGGTCTCAGGATGCTTTACTGTTGGCATGACACAGGACTGATGGTAGCGCTCACCTTGTCTTCTCCGGACAAGCTTTTTTCCGGATGCCCCAAACAATTGGAAAGGGGATTCATCAGAGAAAATGACTTTACCCCAGTCCTCAGCAGTCCAATCCCTGTACCTTTTGCAGAATATCAGTCTGTCCCTGATGTTTTTCCTGGAGAGAAGTGGCTTCTTTTCTGCCCTTCTTGACACCAGACCATCCTCCAAAAGTCTTCGCCTCACTGTGCGTGCAGATGTACTCACACCTGCCTGCTGCCATTCCTGAGCAAGCTCTGTACTGGTGGTTCCCCAATCCCGCAGCTGAATCAACTTAAGGAGACGGTACTGGCGCTTGCTGGACTTTCTTGGGCGCCCTGAAGCCTTCTTCACAACAATTGAACCACTCTCCTTGAAGTTCTTGATGATCTGATAAATGGTTTATTTAGGTGCAATCTTAGTGGCAGCAATATCCTTGCCTGTGAAGCCCTTTTTGTGCAAAGCAATGATGACGGCACTTGTTTCCTTGCAGGTAACCATGGTTGACAGAGGAGAACAATGATTCCAAGCACCACCCTCCTTTTGAAGCTTCCAGTCTGTTATTCGAACTCAATCAGCATGACAGAGTGATCTCCAGCCTTGTCCTCGTCAACACTTACACCTGTGTTAATGAGAGAATCACTGACATAATGTCAGCTGGTCTTTTTGTGGCAGGGCTGAAATGCATTGGAAATGTTTTGGGGGGATTCAGTTCATTTGCATGGCAAAGAGGGACTTTGCAATTAATTGCAATTCATCTGATCACTCTTCATAACATTCTGGAGTATATCAAATCAAATTTATTTCTATTACATCAGCTGATATCTCAAAGTGCTGTACAGAAACCCAGCCTAAAACCCCAAACAGCAAGCAATGCAGGTGTAGAAGCACGGTGGCTAGGAAAAACTCCCTAGAAAGGCCAAAACCTAGGAAGAAACCTAGAGAGGAACCAGGCTATGAGGGGTGGCCAGTCCTCTTCTGGCTATGCCTGGTGGAGATTATAACAGAACATGGCCAAGATATGCACATTTTCATCATACAAACTGAGGCATCAGACTTTGTGAAAATTAATATTTGTGTCATTCTCAACTTTTGGCCACGACTTCATGCTGAGGACTTGTTGGCTGCTTTTCCTTCACTCTGTGGTCCAACTCATCCCAAACCATCTCAATTGTGTTGAGGTCGGGTGATTGTGGAGGCCAGGTCATCTGATGCAGCACTCCATCACTCTCCTTCTTGGTCAAATAGCCCTTACACAGCCTGGAGGTGTCTTGGGTCGTTGTCCTGTTGAAAAACAAATGATAGTCCCACTAAGCGCAAACCTGATGGGATGGCGTATCGCTGCAGAATGCTGTGGTAACCATGCTGGTTAAGTGTACCTTGAATTCAAAATAAATATCAGACAGTGTCACCAGCAAAGCACCCCCACACCTCCTTCTCCATGCTTCACGGTAGGAACGACACATGCAGAGATCATCTGTTCACCTACTCTGCATCTCACAAAGATACGGCAGTTCGAACCAAAAATTTAAAAATTGGACTCGTCAGACCAAAGGACAGATTTCCACCGGCCTAATGTCCATTGCTCGTGTTTTCTGGCCAAGCAAGTCTCTTATTATTATTTGTGTCCTTTAGTAGTGGTTTCTTTGCAACAATTTGACCGTGAAGGTCTGATTCACGCAGTCTTCTCTGAACAGTTGATGTTACTTGAACTCTGTGAAGCATTTATTTGGACTGCAATTTCTGAGGCTGGTAACTCTAATGAACTTATCCTCTGTAGCAGAGGTAACTCTGGGTCTTCCTTTCCTGTTGACGGTCCTCATGAGAGCCAGTTTCATCATAGAGCTTGATGGTTTTTGTCACTGCACTTGAAGAAACTTTTAAAGTTTTATAAATTTTCCGGATTGACTTGTCTTCATGTCTTAAAGTAATGATGAACTGTTGTTTCTCTTTGCTTATTTGAGCTGTTCTTGCCACAATATGGACTTGGTATTATACCAAATAGGGCTACATTCTATATATCACCCCTACCTTGTCACAACACAACTGATTGACTCAAACGGAAGAAGGAAAGAATTTCCACAAATGAACTTTTAACAAGTAACACCTGCTAATTGAAATGCATTCCAGGTGACTACCTCATGAAGCTGCTTGAGAGAATGCCAAGAGTGCACAATGCTGTCATCAAGGCAAAGGGTGGCTACCTTGAAGAATCTCAAATCTCAAATATATTTTGATTTGTTTTACACTTTTTTGGTAATTACATGATTCCATATGTGTTATTTCATAGTTTTGATGTCGTCACTATTATAATACAATGTAGACAATAGTAGAAATAAAGAAAAACACTGGAATGAGTAGGTGTGTCCAAACATTTGACAGGTACTGTATGTGATAGGAGAATACTGCACACAGACAAACTAAGATTGTGTATATATGTGTGTGTGTGTGTGTGTGGCAGGTCATAAGTGCCTTTGCATGTGTTTTGTAAGTGTGTGTGTGTTTGTAGGGGGGGGGGGGGGCATAGGGATGATGTTGGTGTTTGACATTGATAAATGTATAGGATGATATTGTACTCTTTCTGGGACACACACACAAACCCAGTGTTCTACCTCTACACCAGCACATCATCAACATGCATCATTAGTTCATCCATCCAATCATGTGACATTGCCCCTGTATGTTTGTGTGTGTGTGTGTCCAGGTGTGTGTCTGTGCATACATGTGCGTGTGTGAGGAATAGACTGAGGGAGAATCCCTTTGTGTGTCCCCTCTGTCTTCCCACGGTCATCGATAGGAAATGTGAAGACAGTCCATGCGTTCAATTCAAGGGATAAATGGCATTCAAGGTCAGTAAGTACATAGAATTGACAGACATACAGTATACTGTACGTTTCTATGTCAATGGTGATGGAAGCTGTAATTATTTATTACAAACCAAATAACCTACAATGGATTATTGATATATAAATGGTCCATCACTGTCTTACCTGCCTCCAATTGATGCAAAACGCCAATTGCTTCTCATCAGCAGAATAGAAAGCATACCATCACAAACTCATGGTACCCTTGTTTATTTTCATATCGGATTGGAACCCCCACATTATCTGTTGGAATAATATGAAAGGGTTCAATCCTGAGAGGGAGATGAGAGAGTGCAACCAGAGACATGATTTTGACGGGAGATTGCATTCAGACATGTTTGATACCCAGTTCCCATGTTAACCAGCTGTCGTAGGTCACCTGACCTACATGTGCCATATGTACACAAACACCTGCTTAACCATCTGTTAGCGCTGCTCAACACGGGCTTGAGGGGAGTCTGTCTATTGATAGAAAAGCCATCGTAGTTTTAAGAGCAAACACACCGCGTGGTTCTGTTGTCTTTAGATCTGTGCAGGTTGCTGGAAACTTGCCGATAATAAGAAGCATTGTCAAGAGGACTGCGAGCAATTTGAAGACAAACAACAGTCCACATGTATAATGTCAACTGTTTACTGGAGACCAACCGGTTCTTATTTGGAAGGATTTTATGATAATGTGTGTTTAAAACTTAGAACATGTTTTTCTGATGTTATCAATAATTGATGAATGAGCGTGGATCTTTGGATTGATGACACATATGGAATCATGTAGTAAACAAAGAAGTGTTAAACAAATCAAAATATATTTTATATTTGAGATTCTTCAAATAGCCACCCTTTGCCTTGATGACAGCTTTGCACACTCTTGGCCTCTTAAGGATTAGCCCCTTTTTCATTTTTTGCCTAAAATGACATACCCGTATCTAACTGCCTGTAGCTCAGGCCCTGAAGCAAGGATATGCATATTCTTGGTACCATTTGAAAGGAAACACTTTGAAGGTTATGGAAATGTGAAAGGAATGTAGTAGAATATAACACAATAGATCTGGTAAAAGATAATACAAAGAAAAAAACAACTGTTCTTTTGTATTTTTTTTGTACCATCATCTTTTGAAATGCAAGAGAAAGTCCATAATGTATTATTCTAGCCCAGGTGCAATTTCGATTTTGGCCACTAGATGGCATCAGTGTATGTGCAAAGTTTTACACTGATCCAATGAACCATTGTATTTCTGTTAAAATGTTTGTATCAAGACTGCCCAACTGTGCCTAATTTCTTAATTAATAACTTTTCATGTTCAAAATTGCGCACTCTCCTCAAACAATAGCAAGGTATTCTTTCACTGTAATAGCTACTGTAAATTGGACAGTGCAGTTAGATTAACAACAATTGAAGCTTTCTGACAATATCAGATATGTCTATGGCCTGGGAAAAGTTCTTGTTACTTACAAACTCATGCTAATCACATTAGCCTACTTTAGCTCAACCGTCCCATGGAAGGGACACTGGAAGACGTCCCATGGAACCGTCCCATGGAAGGGATACACATCCCGAAGAAGGGATAGGGGGCAGTATTCAGAAGTTCGGATGACTGAAGTGCCCAAAGTAAACTGCCTGTTACTCAGGCCCAGAAGCTAGGATATGCATATAAATGGTAGTATTGGATAGAAAACACACTGAAGTTTCTAAAACTGTTAAAATAATGTCTGCGAGTATAACAGAACTGATATGGCAGGCAAAAACTCGAGGAGAATCCATTCTGATATTTTTTTTTAGGTCACTGCCCATTGAAATGGCTGTCCATGGGAAAATCAAAGGAATACCTCACAGATTGCAGTTCCTAAGGCTTCCACTAGATGTCAACAGTCTTTAGAAAGAGTTTCAGGCTTGTTTTTTGAAAAATGAGCTAGAATTTGTAGTTTTTATAAGGGGCTCTCATTTTGACTGTAGTATTGTGGTGCACGTAGATGAGGGCGTGCACTTCGTTATTTATCTCCGGTAATGAACATACTATTCTCCGTCTTAAATTTTATCGTTTATTTACATATTAGGGTACCTGAGGATTGATTAGAAACGTTGTTTGACTTGTTTGGATAAAGTTTATTGGTAACTTTTGGGATTCCTTTGTCTGAATTTTGAACGAGGGAAACGTGGATTACTGAATCAAACGTGCCAAATAAACTGACTTTTTTGGGAGATAAAGAAGGACTTTATCGAACAAAATGACCATTTGTTATGTAGCTGGGACCCTTGTGATTGCAAACAGAGGAAGATCTTCAAAGGTAAGTGATTTATTTTTTCGCTATTTCTGACTTTTGTGACGCCTGTGCTTGTTTGGAAAATGTTTTTAATGCTTTTGTATGCGGGGTGCTGTCCTCAGATAATCGCATGGTATGCTTTCCCCGTAAAGCCTTTTTGAAATCTGACAAAGCGGCTGGATTAACAAGAAGTTAAGCTTTTAAACGATGTAAGACACTTGTATTTTCATTCATGTTTGATATTACGAATTTTGTATTTTGAATTTCGCGCTCTGCAATTTCACCGGATGTTTCTAAACTTCACCGGATGTTGTCGAGATCCCAAAGAGGTTTGAAACAGGCCATAGAAAGTTGGTTGCAATTTCAGTTTAATCTACAAGAAAAGACAGAACAAATAATACAACAAATATTGTGGATAAATATACTAATCAATAAAAAACAACTGGAAGTGGAAAAAGTATTGTTTTTATTAACCCTGCATTATAATTATATAAAAGCCCCTTAGGTATTCTGTGTTTTTATTTACAGTAGTGATGGACAGCTGGTGGCATTTTGTTAAATAAAGATTTTATTTCAATTTAAAACCTGTTTGGGATCGCCCCCCCCCCCCCTTTTCTCAATTTCCGCCTGAAAACATACCCTAATCTAACTGCTTGTAGCTCAGGCCTAGAAGGAAGGATATGTATATTCTTGGTATCATTTGAAAAGGAAACATTCTGAAGTTTGTGTAAATGTGAATTGAATGTAGGAGAATATAACACAATAGATCTAGTAGAAGAAAATACAAGGAAATCAACAGACGTTTTTTGTTCTTTTACTGTTGTTGCATCTTTAAAAATCAACAAGAAAAGCCAAACATTCAGTTATGATACTGGGGATCATTTCAGATCAGAACATAAGTAGGCAACAGTATTTGACCAAAGTTTCAGATGAATACCTTCAGGAATGAGTGAGGTACATGCCATTGAGCATGAAGTCAACCAGGTGTCCCTCACAAGTTTCCCAAATGTACCCAAGTGGCCGAATTGGTACAATGATACAATGATACAAATAACTATATACAAAACAATTATTCTAACATACCCCAAAAAATATATATTTAAAAAATTCAAGAAAAAAAATTCAAGAAAAAAAATTAATAATTAACAAGGGTAACTATTTACACTTCAATGTTCAATCATGTGAAGACTCTCAGTCCTCTACACAATGTTGCGCTCCTGATGCCATATCCCATAGCAGTCTCTCTCTGGTGTGAAACAGAGGGTCACAGCACAGGTGGTGCAGGTGACAGGGGACTTCTTATGGCACAGGGCACAACGAAGCTGCCCTACTGAGCCCCTTTTTCCCTGAGGCACATTCCTGCCTGCAATGATGAATTTCAGCATGTGCGTACCACTGGTTGGAGCAGAAGGGACAGAGGTAGAGGGGACAGAAGGTGCTACAGTGTTCTTGCTGTAGTTAGCAAGCTCCTGGATGAGCAGCTCCCTAAAGGCTAGCTGTGAGATTGGGGGCTGTCCACAGTTCTTGGCCATTTCCTTCTGGAGGATGAAGGAATTTACCACAGCGATGTCAATAAAATGATAAAACAAAGTTTGTACCATTTCATGGTTTTGTGAAGAACATTGCAGTATCCTATCAGAGCATCCGATAGGTCTACACCTCCCATGCTCTTATTGTAATCCTTCACAGCAGCTGGAATGGGGACATTTCTGGCGGTCCAAGCGCCTGTAGGACCTTTCAAACGTCGAACAACGTGATCCCCACCGAAGGACTTGTGAATAGTGGAGCACATGACTACCTCTCGAGTGTCCATCCACTTCACAAAGAGCAGGCCATCTTCACGGATCCATCTCATGGTACCCCGCTCAGCCCGCTTAGGCATGTCGTTCACCCTGGTTTTTGGAAAGCCCACTCTGTTGGTCCGAATGGTGCCACAGGCCCACATCTCCAGCTTCCTCAGGTCTGTGAACAGGGTAGGGCTTGTGTAGAAGTTGTCTACAAATAGTTTGTAGCCCTTCCCCAGCAGCTGGACATCTAATAACTGCATCACAGAGTCATAACTGAGTCCCTTACCACTCGTACAAGTGTTCTTCCCCTCATAGACAAAAAAATTGCACGTGTATGCACACGCAGAATCGGCCAAAACAAACAGCTTGTAACCCCATTTTGGCGGTTTGTTGCGCATGTACTGTTTTAGGCCAATTCTGGCCTTTGAGGCTACCATTCTCTCATCTATGGAAAGGTTCTGGGCGGGCTGAAAATAGGTCTTGCATGCCTCAACGATATCGTGGTAGAGAGGTTTGATCTTGCAGAGCTTATCAAACCCTGCCGTGCCTCGTTTCGTCTCGTTGTCCTTATGAACTTCTGGGTCACTAATGTGAAGCGCCTGTGAAATTGTCAGAAACCTTTTGGAAGACATGACCGTTGATGGGAAAGGCAGTTGATAGAGGGGTGCAGTTTTCCAGTAGTCTTTCAGGGTTTTCAACTTCACCACCCCCATGTAGATGACCATAGAAAGGTAGCAAAACAGATCTGAAATGGAAATGGCCTTCCATGTCTCTGTCTTGCCTTCCTGTTTCTTAGCGCCATACTTATTTGTGTTCATCACCAGGGTATCAACAACTGCCGAGGTGAAAAACAACTGGAAAAGTTGCATGGGGGTGTATTTGGAAGTCAGGTCCAATTGAGGGCCTACTCGGCGTTTTGGTCGGAAAAGTGGAGATGGTGGGGCCACATCCTCCTCCAGAACAGAGTGCCAACGGTCCCCCTCCGCTCTGGCAGGTTCCACGCTGGACGCTCTGGACGGTTCCACGCTGCCCTTCCTCCGCTTCTTTGCCGCTGGCTTACCTCCCCTTGATGGCCGGGCGGGGGTATGTGTGGTGCCGGAAACAGCAGGGGTCCAGCTGGATGGACCAGCTTCAGTGGGGGATTTGCAGATTGGCTCCCAATCAGAATCACTGGGACTGTGAAATAAAGACACAGACACACAGACACATATTATATATACAATTAGTGCCTATGGTGAGGTTTTGTCCATTCCATTTTAGATATAAAATACATGTAAACAATTAGGCAATAATTATACAGACACAGACACACATATTATATATACAATTAGTGCCTATGGTGAGGTTTTGTCCATTCCATTTTAGATATAAAATACATGTAAACAATTAGGTAATAATTATACAGACACAGACACATACACCCACAATGTAGAGCAATATGTACTTTCTACATTTCAATATACTTGTGTACTTTATATTTCATGTCCTAGTCCTATTTTATATAAGGCAAATAAAATACAAATATCTCAAACAACTCAAATGAATAATATTGAACCATGATGTTTGGTTGTTTTACTAACAAACAGAGGATTGTAATGAAACCGAACTTGACTTGATAAACGTCCGTTTAGAGTGAGTAATTACAATGAATGTTACGTCCAAAGTTGAAGGACGCGGAATTTTCCACACAAGCCGTTTACAAAATGTTTCGTGTTAGGTTATAAAAATTGATTATATCGAACAAAACGCCACTTTATTGTTTCGTCGGGACCTTTAGGATTGCCAAAAGAAAAACATTTCCTAAGGTAATTGATGAATATTATTGCAATTTCTGACTTTCGTGACTAATCTACTTTGCTGTAACTGTACCTAATGTGTTTACTGATCGATAATCGCTTTTGCAGTGAAGCTTTTCGAAATCGGACATGGTGGCTAGATTAACAAGAGGTATAGCTTTGATTTGGTGTATAACGCTTCTGATTTAATTGAAGTTAAATATTTATAATAATGTAATTTCGCCAATTTTTGGGAAACGTTCCGCTAGCGGAATCCCGGGGCTAGACAGGTTAAAAAACCTCATCCAGCGAGGGTATCGTTTTCTTAGCAAGGGAGGAGAATTCTCCACCTGGGCGGAATTTGAGAGGATCACGTACAAACGGCATGGTATCCTTGGGCATGTTGTAGTCTTCAAATCT
The DNA here is from genome assembly GCF_029448725.1 of Salvelinus fontinalis. Taxonomy (NCBI): domain Eukaryota; kingdom Metazoa; phylum Chordata; class Actinopteri; order Salmoniformes; family Salmonidae; genus Salvelinus; species Salvelinus fontinalis. The sequence continues at coordinate 1,089,430 of NC_074672.1, read as the reverse complement.
GGTGGATAAATTGTCCCTCAGCTGCTTGATAAAATATTCCATCGCCTCTGTGACAATGCTGCGGCCTGGTCCCTCTGCCTGTCGTTTCTTCAGTGTGCTGAAGTGCAGTAGCCTTCCAGATGACAAGTCCAAATAGAGCAACTCAAGCTTCCTAGTAAAGGCCTCCAATTTCTCTTCCCTCTTCCTTGTAACTGCAGATTTAACCTGTTTTAAGTTACAGGTTATGTCCGCAAAAAAAAGCTGTGTGCAGCTTGCAGTTAACGATTCAATGTTTCTGTGTCGGGCCTCTATATAGGGCGGGAAGGCCACTGAAAGTTCTATGCTTAGATTCATAATTAGTCTGAGATTTAATTATTTGCAAACAGCGATATTTTCATTGCAAATAAGACTGGCTTGGCTGGCTTGGCATTGGGAAAAGATGGAGAGATGAACGCATATCTCTCTGTACATTCTTCTCTGACACTTCGATTTTCATTATCCACCTTTCTTCATGAAACTTTGAGAGCAACATTTTATCTTGCTATCAAGCAAATTGTTCTGAACAAATGTTGACGTTAAAAAAAGTAGTGTAGCCTACAGTAGGCTACGTAGACCTGTTATTCCCAACCAATCAATGTACAGAGAAATAGACAAAAATAATAATTGAATAGAGACATAGTGATTTTATGAGCATAATCAGATAAAAATTATCTTACTGAATTTATGATGTACTAATCATATGTGTTAAAAAATATATTTTGGAGATTATTTCGTTTTCAAAGAACCCAAAGTGAGCGATTGGGTAGCACCATAGAAAGAAGTTGGCTTGATGAAAACTATGTCCATTTCGTCTGTTCTCTTTGGTCGCAATGTCATTTTATTTTATTAACAGGTCGTTTTTGAATGGTAACTGTGTTACCATGTGGAGTTTGGGGCAGGGTGAGGAGTACTGGAAATGTGTGACTTTCAGATTACAATAGGCCATAAGCATACAGCAGATCGCTGATTATCCTCACTTTGATTATGCTGTAACAACATACTGTAGCACCATAACCAGGATCTCTATTCATTTAAATGAGCAGATTAGGGCTTTCAGGAGGAACGGAAAATCTACTGGAGACATTTAAAAAATACTGGTAGACTTGGGGATTTTGGTCACGGACAGTGCTATTCACAAACATTATCATCAGATGCCTGTGCTACGCCGAACGTGAAAGCCCGGGAAAATGAACAGGTACAGTAGGCTACAATACTGTAAAGTAGGCCTAATAATGCTAAAAATAATGCTTAAATAAATCGACTGATGGTATTTACTGTATGCTGCACGTTTTTACATTGTTTTCCATTTCCAGCAAGACTATTCAAGCGATCGACTCACTAATGGATGAAGATGATGAGCGTTCGGCAAAGGCCATCTGCAATCTGTTGGCATCACGACACAACATCTACATCGCTCTAATCACAGTTAGAAGACGGTTGAAGAAACTTACGTGGTATTATTGAAAGACTCGGAAATACATTTTATATATATATATACACTACCGTTCAAAAGTTTGGGGTCACTTAGAAATGTCCTTGTTTTTGAAAGAACACATTTTTGTCCATTTAAAATATAATCAAATTGATCAGAAATACAAAAGTAAACATTGTCAATTTTGTAAATAACTATTGTAGCTGGAAACGGCAGATTTTTTATGGAATATCTATAGGCGTACAGAGGCCCATTATCAGCAACCATCACTCCTGTGTTCCAATGGCACGTTGTGTTAGCTAATCCAGGTTTATCATTTTAAAAGGCTAATTGATAATTAACCGAAAGTTATTGGCTGTGCTAGATAATTTAAAAACTGATTTTGTAAGAAAATAGGTTATGGGGTTGATTTTAAGAAATGTAGCTTAATTAATTTGATTAATATTATGGTGTTTATATTCCAAGGAAAATGAAACCCTCAGGGTTTCCGTTAGGAAAATATGGCGCTGTACAACGTAACCTTTATTTCACGAGGCAAGTCAGTTAAGAACCTTCATTAGCCTACTTTGTTTAAATTTTTCTGTCTTTCAGTGATATTTATTCCCATAGTAATTCGTTACGGATCCATATGTAAAATGACGTGTCCAAGAGACGGTGGTAATATTTTTCTTTATTAAAGACTACCAGAAAGAATGTTGGTATTTATTTATTTTGATCCAAAGCCATGAATGGTGGGTCACTCAGCTTTATGTAGGTGCCAAGGCTATATGACTGCGCCATCAACTTAATTATTTATCAGACATCAGTTGCTTATATTCAGTCAACACATATATCTTAAGAATATCATGGGATATAATTGAACATTTTTGTTTCTCTTAGAATAAAAACCTTAGTGTAACAACAGATTTAGTTAGTAATACTGACGAGTACAAACAAAAAAATAACTGTATTTTTCCGGTTGTGCGCGTGCAGGATAGAGGAATAGCAATTCTTACACTATTGTTCTAAATTCATTCACCCTCTTCATCCTCATCATTCAGTAGTGTTGCACAATTATCAGTTTCTATTTGGTTTATGTCGCCCATTCATTGTCAGTTAAAGACACATAAGCACCTTGGGACCCAAAAACATAATCAGTGCTCTAACTCTCCCTTGCGCTGGTCTGGAGCAATGAAGCAATGACGCAGGGTACCATACTAAACCACAAATGACCTGAAAACGTTTATTTGAGCAACCACTGTAGCTGGGCTAGTCTTGCAAAGTAGCAATCAAAGTTGCACTCAGAAATGATCCCCATTTACTTTAATCTATATTCCTACAAACAGTAGTGCAACAACACTAAATCAGTGACAGTATAATTTTTGCTTGTCTTTTTTGTGCATTTGTGAACATTTGTGAACATTGTGCATTCAAAAGACCGGAGCATACGTAACACCTACCTCTCCTCATCACGCTCTGAGCAAACTGAGGAGTAACAGCCTGTCTCCCGTTAGCACAATTTAGAAAATAAATACAATAAAATAGTTCACCCTTGAAAGTAGTGTAATACATCTCAAAATAACCTGAAAATAAAAATGAAGGATTGTCAGTGAAATAAATTAAGTGTATTGTACACCTGTTACATTCACCCCTTCTGAATTTCACCCAAATCTGAATGCATATCAAACAGGATAAAAAGCACAAATTCTACTGAGTCACTACTGACACAAGTGAACAAACACTTAGATGCCTCGACATATCAATCAATATTCCTCAAAACAACAGAAGTCATTTTTAAAACAGAGTTTGAAGAGACTGGAACTTCTTTCCTAGTTTGGTGGCTAAGCCCTTAATAGTGAATGGTCTCTGAGCCATTGTCTCAATAAGACGATTTACAGATTTCACTACCCTACCAGCGCGTGTTCTGACCATATCTTGCGAATCACGTGAACCCGATTTTTCTATGTCCTGGTCACTAGCTAAATTAGCTGGCGCAACTGAGTCAGGAATGCCTGAAGGTTCTGTGTCAGGGACTACACCTACACTGTCATAGTCAGGAATGCTAATGGAAGTCTCATTATTGAGAGGTAGCTGGGCTTGACGGTCTTGGTCTGGCTTGTCCCTACAGCTGTACTCTGACTGTTCTTGCTCCATCTCATCTCTGACTGACTCCTGTTCCTCCGAAGATTCCTGACTAGCAGGGTCATCAACTCCCCTGAGTATCCACAAACTGGTCATATCTCCAGAGCTTTCCTCTTCATCAGAGTCTAAAAGGTCCATTTTGACCCTCACACTCTGGATCTACAGCTCCACCTGATTGAGATTCACAAGAATCATCCTTAGGCGTTTCTACCGGCAGAAGCTGATGTCTAGAAGAAGGTTCCGATGTACTACCTTGGTGTTTCCACCAGCTTATATATGTGTGTACGTAGGTTGTCAATGACAGTGTACAGCTTAGCTTCCCACTTGTCTGCAAGTTTTCTTTTTCCCCTTTCTCCTTTGTTAGCGAGAAGCACCCTGTCTCCTTTGTTCAGATGAGTGACCCTGACTGCTGTCATAATGTTTGGTCTGTTTCTGTTGTTCCTTAACCATATGCTGCTTCATGGAGATGGGACATCAGTGTTTTGACATAGCTACTATAGTCAACAACTACAGGACCCCTCGAAACTTGCTTGCGTGAACATTACATCAACAGGAAGTCTCGGAACGCGACCAAACATGAGCTGAAATGGTGCATAGAAAGTGGTCTTGTGTACAGTAGCATTGTAGGCAAATGTTAGGGTTTGTATCTGCTGCTGCCATTTCTCTTTAGCTTATAGAGGGAGTGAGCGAAGCATATTTCCCAGAGTTCTATTGAACCTTTCCGTTACTCCATTCCCCATGGCATGGTATGCAGTTGTGTGTGACTTGGCGACACGGTGAAAAGCACAGAGAGGTCCTTGAAGAAAACCTGCTCCAGAGTGCCCAGGACCTCAGACTGGGGCAAAGGTTCACCTTCCTACAGGACAATGACCCTAAGCGCACAGCCAAGACAATGCAGGATTGGCTTTGGGACAAGTCTCTGAATGTCCTTGTGTGGCATAGCCAGAGCCTGGACTTGAATCCGATCGAACATCTCTGGAGAGACCTGAAATAGCTGTGCAGCAACGCTCCCCATCCAACATGACGGAGCTTGAGAGAATACCCAGAGAAGGATGCGAGAAACTACCCAAATACAGGTGTGCCGAGCTTATGTCAATACTCAAGAAGTATCGAGGCTGTAATCACTGCCAAAAGGTGCTTCAACAAAGTAATGAGCAATGGGTCTGAATACTTATGTAAATGTGATATTTCAGTTTTTTATTTGCAATACATTTTCAACATATTTGGTTTTGCTTTGTCGTTATGGGGTATTGTGTGTAGATTGATGAGGGGAAAAAACAATGTTTGTGACCTGTTTCAATAAACTAGGTGTATGTCGTGGGTCACTACTTCAAAGAAGAGCCGTTTTAAATTTTTATTATATTTTAATCAAAATGGGTTTTTGGCAGAAATGCCTTCTCAAAAATGTTAACTTTCATGTGCCTTAATAACAAACTTGTATGCCATCTGTAAAATTGTTAAATTACCATTTCAATAGAATGTCACTGCAACAACTGTTTCAGAGCACTCTCATCTGAGTGTGCCAGAGCACAGAATAACTGATGAATTTAGGAACACTCAACACCGGTTGAATATGGCCGGTGTCAGTAAACGTCTGCAAAAAAAGCGTACTTGAATTGATGCCAGGAGCACAGTTACTGTCACCAACGCTCTGGATAACATGAAAACAGCCTAACCAGCTCTGCTAGGGCGAGTAACATGGTCAGAATTTGGGTGGGTCCTAAAGCTTAAGATGATTCTTATGGCCTTGCACATGGTCAGTGTGAACCAGAGAGACTTGACACAACGAGCCAAGCAAGCTGTACAAACAAAACAACACAGGACATCTTATTTAATGAAAGGGGTTGCAGTCTGTCATGACACGTTCATCCACGTATACGGGTAAGAGTCTAGCTACAGATTCAGATATACGTTTCTAATTTTAAAGTTAAAGCTTACTGTTGGCTAGCTAGCGGACGTTAGATGGCTGGCTCGCTAGCTAACATTACCTTTTATGATCTGTGTGTGGTAATGTTATCTCAGAATGCCATTTCGCATTGCTAGTTATTGCCTAATGTTAGCTAGCCAACTAGCTAACATTGAACCTATTTGGTTAACTTTAGCTAGCTATGGCAATCGTTTTGTGTTGCTAGTACTCTATGGATTAAGATTATGGTTAATTGTTTAGCTAGCATGTCTAAACAAGACTCCACTTTGCCAGATGATTACATGACCCATCAAGTTAGCCAGGTGTGTCTGACGGTGATTACGGCTATCTATTGTATAATAATGCCAAAATATTTGTATCTGGAATTTGTCTTTCAGCATCAGTAGTACACGACTGACTCTCCTCCACCAGTCATATGGGCTAATGCCTCCCATCAAAAAGAGAGCTGGCCCAAGCAAGCACAGGTTGCACCTGAAGCATGGGGACTTGCAGAAAGTTGTGAACTTCAACAACTATGCAGATGTCACGCTGGTATAAAGGATTTTGGAGACCGGCGCAGTAATACACAATAGGGGTTTTTAATACACCCAAAACAAACACGTATATGTTTGTACCCAAACAAATTAGCGAGGGTAAACCTTGTGGAATGCCATGGGACGATACCCGTAATACACAATATATATATATATATATATATATATATAGCCCGCAGCATAACAGACGCACCAACGCATAGGTACTCACACTACCAACGGACATGGGAACAATAACCAACAAAGACAGAGGGAACAGTGGGCACATATATAACATACTATTCAGGGGAAATGGGAACCCGACGTAGACCTCCGGAATTGGTGCACAGAATGAGCATCAGTACCGGGGGGATCCGTGACAGCAGAGGATAATGCAATAGTTTTACCAGGATGCCACCCAGGACACAAATACTTTGGTGGAAAGCTGCTGCCATCCCGTGTGACAAAAGCAGCAGTGTGGCGTCTCTACAAGGAATCGATGACAAAAACCCGGTATGTAAATCATAAACACGTTTTGATTATTTAATTGACCTCCAACATGATTGGCACTACTTTTATTGATCTCACATTATTTCTGTATTTTCCAGAGGTACGTGTAGGTGGGCTATGTGTTATCATTTTAACTTCCAGTTTACAACATAATGTTTCTGTAGGCAGTGCTGCTGCTCTGCACATTTGTAGGTAAGTGAAACTTACATGATAATGATGCATTAAAAATTATATTGCGTTTTACGTTACATTTTCTTTTCATTAACTTATCTTAATGTGCTTTTGTTGTTTGTAGGTGCACTATCCTTCTGACCCTATGCAGCCAGGTCCCATCTACTTTTTAACTCCTCGCAAGTGTGGCTTGGTTGGTGTCTGCTGTGAAGGAATACTACAACAAGTCAACTACTTGATTGATGACGGCATGTCATCCAGCAAAGGCAGCACCGCAGTCATCAACTAAATGCGCCATTTCTTCACCAACTACAGAGTTGGGGAAACACGTGTGGACCTGAATTGTGATAATTGCAGTGGCCAAAAGAAGAACAAGTTTGTGCTCTGGTATTGTGCCTGGCGGACCATGCACAAGCTCCCCCACAGTCTGGATCTTCACTTCCTGATCACAGACAGGCCACACCAAGTTTGCCCCCGACGAGTGCTTCGGCCTCATCAAGCAGCGCTTCAGAAAGACCAGAGTGAACACTTTGTCTGAGATTGCTGGTGTTGGGAAGGACAGCACTGTGACAGGGGTCAACATCCCACAGCTGGTTGGACTGGAGGATGGTACGGTGCTGGTGGAAAGCTATGGCTGGCAACAACATCTGCACCTCTGATTCAGAGGGGTTGGGTTAAATGCAGAAGACACATTTCAGTTGAATGCATTCAGTTGTACAACTGACTAGGTATCCCCCTTTCCCTTTCCCTACTCCAGGCCACTGCCACAGTTCAAGCACTACCAGCACTTCAGGTGAATATCATTTTCATTGCATTGTATGAGGTTATTCTTCTTATCTAAACTTGGGAGGTGAATTGATGTTGTTCAAGGTTGTAATGTCTTCAATTTTTGGGGGGTTATTTCCTGTTTTACAGCTTCGTTGCTCTGGAGCCTGGTGTTGTCGTCGCCAAGGAGCGTTTGGACTCAGTCGGAAACAGGTTTCAGCTGCTGCACAACGCTGACACCCTTCCTCCCATAGATGGTATGCCTGTACAAGCACGACCTGGACTGCACACAGCGAGACAAACGTATGTTTTTGAGAATTTCAGGGAGTTCTGCGACGAAGACGCTATGGACATCACATGCCCTGCACCAAAGTCAAGGGCAGGACAGAAACAGGCTCTCCGAATATTGATTCCCTTGTTCATGCGTGGTTTGGACGGCCCAGTCATCAGCACTATCTGCAGTGACTCTATTCAAATGACTCTCTCCTAACACAACACACGCCGTATATATTGCTGCTACCATTATTTTTTGTTAACCTGCTGCTCAGCCACTTTACCCCTGATTGTATGCATATAACTACCTCATCTATCACGGATATTGTTATTGTTCTTGTACATACTGTATATTATTTTATTCATATTGACACAATCTATTTCTGATATTGCTACTATGCAATTAACCATTTGGCTGTACCGTTTACACCTTCTGTAGAGACCCATCCACTTGGCAAGATGTGGCTGGGGATTATAGAATTTCTTTCACATGACCCATTCATTTAGACAAGTGTGTCTGAGTAAGCGTCAGCTAATATTTATAAAATATTTTTTATCTGGACACGTTTACCTGGAATTTTTCCTTATTGTAGGCTACTACTTTTACCACTTTTAGTCTTAATCTTTACTACACTACTCACTGTTTAGCACATGACCTCACATGTGAATCTTTAATTATATATAGTAATTGCTATTAGCTAATTCATATTGTAGTTTGTCAGCCGAAAGTTATAAAATATGAACGCTTGTGTTGCGTCAATCTTCCCTCAGTTAGCACTAGATGATTGTGTTATACTATAGATACTTCTGTGAATATCTGAACATTGCATCCCAAAAAAAACTGCTCGCATTCTGGACATAACTTCGTAAGGACTGTGTTTGTGTCTGTAGTTTCTGAAAAAAAGTTTGTCCAGCTCAAATGCTGATTGTTGCGCCATTCGAAACTGGCCGTTCTAAACGAGCGTTCCAATCACACGGTTGTGATCGTATGCTTCAGGGACCACTGTAGAACGATCACACCCGTGTGATTGTATGTGTGAAAGGGTTAAACTCACATCACGGGTGAGCTCACCTTAAAACACTTTCTAGAAATCGAAAGTAATCCGACGATTAGTTTCAGCGCGCAGCCATGCTTTTTTTAATAGTATGCATGTTGAAGGGGTGTGTCGTCTACCATCGTTCACATCCCTCCATTCACTTCCTGAAGTTCTCAAAAAAATGAGTGAACCCTTACTCTCACCTCATTTTGTTATAGCATCTTTGGTCCGACAGACGATCACGTGAAACCCAGAATGCATTGTATGTCAACAAACATGGCTCCACACACATAGCTGGAATTAGCTTAGCTCATCATAATCAGTACAACCTTCAAAAAAGTATTTTACACACACACTATGTGCCCATTACAATCTATGCAAGAATCGGAATGCATGATATATCACCGGTAATTGAAAAACATGAGAATAATACAGTACAAATGGCGCGTGCAGGCAGTCAATCACGTAACCTCTCACTCCCACTCTGAGCCATTCAGTGTTGTTGTTTATGTATGTAGCTACTGAACTAAGCTGTATCATTAGCAATGTCTTTCAAAAGGAGACAACTCACAAATGCGGGAATTCTGGAGATTTAAAAAAATTCTGACAATGAGTCTGAAAGTCAGGAATCAGATTCTGACACTGAGGAGTTGCCCCCCAGCCATTGAGAACCCTGAATCTGAGGACCCCTTAACCACTGATAAAGTCCCAGTTCCCTTTGAAGATGCTGGTGGTGATGGAGGCAGACCGACAATGGATGAAGTACAGGAGTTCTGTGGTAGCTGGAAGGCTGCCAGCCATTTCACCCCTTCTGGCCCTGCTGTTTGCTTTGATGAGTCCCAGTCTGGAGTGCAGCGCCCCTTGCCATTTCCATCTGAGGCAGAGTGCTTCAAGTTCTTTCTGACAGAGAAGCTGGTGGGAGACATAACAGAGACCAACCGCTATGCCTTGGAGCTACAGGAGAAGAGAGAGACAGGAGTGGGGGGGGACAACCACAATTAGTGAAATGTATACCTTCCTGGTGACAGTCCTTCTCATTGGGAAGTGTTTGAGGAATAGGTACCAAGGCCATTTTCTCAAAGATGAGTTTACAAGTTAATCAACTTTGAAAGCAGAATTACCTTTCCCGTTGTTCCTCAAAAATGTAGTGCATGATATACCATTTGGTAGCTCTGAGTCTCTACTTTTATCCAATGTAAAAAACACCATTTAAAATGTTGTATATAAGACTGATTTGAGCCGATCGGTCACATTTAATCAATTAGAGAATAAGGCTGTAACGTAACAAAATGTGTAAAATGTCAAGGGGTTCTGAATACTTTCTGAATGCACTTAGGTTGGAGTCATTAAAACAAATTCAGCAAATTTCTTGTTAACAAACTATAGTTTTGGCAAGTCGGTTAGGATATCTACTTTGTGCATGACACAAGTCATTTTTCGAACAATTTTTTTCAGACAGATTATTTCACTTATATCTCACTGTATCACAAGTGAGTATGATGTCAATTAGCCTAACCAAAGCTTCTAAAGCCATGTCATCCCTTTTCTGGAATTTTCAAAGCAGTTTAAAGGCACAGTCAACTTTTTGTATGTAAACTTCTGACCAACTGGAATTGTGATAGTGAATTACAAGTGAAATAATCTGTCTGTAAACAATTGTTGGACAAATTGCTTGTGTCATGCACAAGGTAGATGTCCTAACCGACTTGCCAAAACTATAGTTTGTCAACAAGACATTTGTGGAGTTGTTGAAAAACAAGTTTTAATGACTCCAATCTAAGTGAATGTAAACTTCCGACTTCAATTGTAGCTCCGACTGGGAAAATATGTTTTGAACGGTCATCCAACTCGGAATTGCAAGTCAGGAACTCAGGTCTCTTTCTTGAGCTCAAACCTGAAGATCACTGACGTCATCATGATTCAACCTTGTTTTTTTCAGAATTTCCAGTTGTCTTGAAAGCACCATACATCCAGAGAATGCCAGGCTTTGATGACAAAATTTGCCCACAAGAAGGACCGCTGACCACCTTCCTGTTCAAGTGAGCACAGCACAACAAGGTGAGTCCAAAAATGTATTGTATGCTGCTGCATAAATGATGTAATATGCCAGGGAGATATGTATACTGTAGCTAAGAAAGTAATACTAAGTTTATGTTGTGTAGTAAGTTGTTAGTATCCCATGTGCCTCATGCTAATAATTTGGTCCCTTTTCCCCTCATAAGCGGAGCCTACTGTTCTGACTTGGTGGTGCACGTGTAGCCTATAGCCTGTTTTAAAGAAATGTAATCATTAAATATTGTAAGAGCTTTCATTGTCTGCTTATATGTCCCCTTTATTTATCCTACGGTTCTGACTTGGAGTACAGGGAGAATTCTGTAAGAACGGCCCATGTTCGGAATTCTGTTGCTGTACATTTCAAAAGTGCTGAACAAATAGTTATATTGACTACGTCCGTCCTAGCTCGCTCATTAATGTCTTAATTGAAATTACGGATTGCCTCTAATCCGCTCATCGTCCCCTTATGCCATAGTCAGAATTTGTTTAAGCAAGCCAGCCATATCAGCTATGTTTTTTTTAAAGGCAGTAAATTAGACTGAATTAACTGTTTCTCTGCCAGACAAGGCTCCGCTTATAGCCAGGTGTAGCAGTGGTAAGGTGTTGGGACTGATGTTGGAACTCTGCTGTTGGGACAGCTTTATGTAGGCCCTAACAGTTTGTGGGCACCGTTATAGTGCAATTCATGTATTGTTTAGTGTTGTGCTGTGTAGCGTAGTGGCTTTGCTGGCATGCATCAAAAACATTTGTAGGGGAGTTTGCCCCACCAAGATTTACATGCTAAAATCGCAACTGCTGTGTAGCCAAATTTAACTCAATGGTTAAGAGAGGCTGTAACCATTTTTACATTTGCTCTCTCCTCCATCCTACTTGTCTTTGGTCCTTACCTTTCAGCTCTCTTTCTCTCTCTCCCGGGGATCCTGCAAAAAAATTGCCGCTATCTTCTCTTCCTCTTCCCTCTCCTCCTCACTTCCTTGTCTCATCGATTCTGCCGAGACAGGGCAGGGGGCAGTGGACTACCAGGGGGCATGCTGGGTAATAATTCTAATTCCTGTCTGCATGTGAAGACTCAGGGGAAGAGCCTGGCCCATTATCACTTAGACAAATATAGCCACAAGATGGTGAAAAGTGGGCCATAAAAGGACTAGAGACATGTACCTGGGTCACTTGCGAAGTCTGCTTGCCAAAAAGTGCCAGATTGTCATATCCCAATTAGGGTTCTATGAAGAAGTGTAACTTTTCGGGGGCCAGAGTTAGAGTAAGTATAAATATTGTTCTTGTCATTTGGCTGACAGATCCAGAAGATTATGCATCCTTGAAGGGTTTGTGAGAAGTTTGCTTCTTGTAAGTTATCAGCTATTAGAGATAGCAGAGTCACTCTCACGGGAAAAGCAGCAGACGTAAAGATGTTAACTTCTTGCGAATATAGGGGGTGCTGTTTCGCATTAGCATAATTTGCTCTACAGATTAAACTGCCTACTACTCAATTCTTGCTCGTACAATATGCATATTATTATTATTATTGGATAGAAAACACTCTCTAGTTTCTATAGCCGTTGGAATTTTGTCTCTGAGGGAAACAGAACTCCTTCTACAGCACTTTTCATGATAGGGAGTCAGATTTCAGACATCTTGGCCCCTGATCTGGAGTCAGTTTAAAGGTCCCTGTAAATGCTATGGAGAAACAGACACTTCTTACGTCTTCCCCTGGATGTCAGTACGTGATGACGCTTTGAATGGAGTCGATTGCGCAATCAGGGCCTCTATAAATCACCAAATACCGGAAGTTACTTCCTTTGGCTGCCTGCGCCTGACGCACCAAGGACGTCGGACTCGCCTCCTTCCAACCTTTTGTTTAGCCAGTAATAGTTCTCCGGTCATGTTTTTACTCGTTATAGGTGTTAACAACATCATAAGGTAGTTAATTTGAACCGTTTTATAGCAATTTATATCCGTTTAGTGCGATTTTGAGGCATTTCTTTCTGAGACACTTTGAACCGCTGGGCACGTTTCCAGTTCATGCCGAACGTTAGTGGGCATTTCCACATGGCAAGAAGACAGCTTTCGACCAAAAGACGATTAGACCCAAGAAAGGATTCATTGCCCAAGATTCTGATGGAAGAACAGCTCAAAGTAAGAACAATTTATTATGATAAATCGTGTTTCTGTCGAAAAATGTGAAACGCTTATGCCGCCATTTTGTTAGGTGTAGCTTCGCTTGGCGCAACCTGTATTGAAAAGTAAGGATAATTTAAAAAATGTAATTCAGCGATTGTATTAAGAATTAAATTGTCTATCAATCGCTGTCCACCCTGTATTTTTTAGTCACGTTTATGAGTATTTATGTATAAGACTAGATCACTGTCTAATATGGCGCACGACATTTTCTGACCAGCTGAGCTACTTTTCTCATTGTCTAACCATGATTTTGGTGGCTAAATATGCACATTTTCGAACAAACTCTATATGTATGTTGTAATATGATGTTACAGGAGTGTCATCTGAAGAATTCTGAGAAGTTTAGTGAAAAAATGTATACATTTTGGCGATGATTACGTTATCGCTCTCTTTGGCTAGAATCAATGCTCGGGTAACGTTTGCACATGTGGTATGCTAATATAACGATTTATTGTGTTTTCGCTGTAAGACACTTAGAAAATCTGAAATGTTGTCTGAATTCACAAGATCTGTGTCTTTCCATTGCTGTGAGCTGTGTATTTTTAAGAAATGTTTTATGATTAGTAATTAGGTAATACACGTTGCTCTGTATTTTTTCTAGTCGAGTTGTGATGGTGGGTGCAATTGTAAACTATAATTTATACCTGAAATATGCAAATGTTTCTAACAAAACCTATCCTATACCATAAATATGTTATCAGACTGTCATCTGATGAGGTTTTTTCTTGGTTAGTGTCTATCAATATCTTTATTTGGCCGAATTGGTGATAGCTACTGGTGTTGAGAAAAAATGGTGGACAAAGAAAAATGGTGTCTTTTGCTAACGTGGTTAGCTAATAGATTTACATATTTTGTCTTCCCTGTAAAACATTTTAAAAATCTGAAATGGTGGCTTTATTCACAAGATCTGTATCTTTCATTAGGTGTCTTGGACTTGTGATTTAATGATATTTAGATGCTACTATTTAATTGTGACGCTATGCTAGCGATGCTACTCAGTGTGGGGGGGGGGGGGGGGGGTGTGCTCCCGGACCCGGGGTAGAGACCCGTGAAAGGTTAAAAAGGATGATCTGCACATTGTTGAAAGGCTCTCAAAAGAGTGATTGGATCTCGTGTCGAATAACCTACTCTTTAGGCCATAGGGTAAGATGACCTGTTTCCTCCTAATTATTGTTTCCTGTTTGGGGCCTAATGAAATCATCGTTTTTCCACTTCTTCAAAGCAGATATTGGAATGACTACATAACTGTGGCCTGTCATAATGCTTGACGTAATGGATGTCTGTGAGTCATGACATTATCTTAAGTTTTGAATCCAAACGAGTTTCATAACATGAATGCAAAAAAACATGTAAAATGACACCATGCGGGTTGATTAGGGTGAGAGCTTCTGCCAGTTAAAGAAAATACAATTGTTTTGAGCGTTCCTCTTCCTGACCAGTGAGATAATTAATTAGGTGAATATTCTGTCTGCTCCATCAGTGTGAATGGCCCAGCCTCTGATTAACTTCCTGTTTGAAGTCTGAATGGAACTATCTAATGACGCTTCTGCTAGTGCCTAATGCTAACACGGCTGATTTTGACTCCAAGAACAGAAACAGTTTGCTGAAATGTCAAATGCCGAGGATAAACCTCAACTTAATGCATTACATTAACTCAGCGACATCCAAATTGAAATTAGAGTCTGTCATTCAGAACCGAAATGTCAGTATGCCTTTCTTGGTGAATGAGGCTGACTCGTCATCCTCCTTTCTGCAATTATTTCAAATGTATTATGAAACACCAATTCTGTAGCTTATTCTGGCAAGTCACATAAACTTCTTCCAGAACATCCATTGGAGAATTCCGCTCGCTCCCGTTTAATTTGCACAAATCATCAATAAGTGTGAATGAGGAAACCAACAAGTCTCTGGTGACAGAAGATGTGAAAATGTAATTTACAGGTCCCAAGCCCAGGATCTATTTATTGCTGCTGGTGTGCTGAAGAAATGGGTCAGGGACATGGGACATGTACAGTCATGTTGCAGATCATATCTCACGTTCCTGCAGCCTACTGTCAATGAGACCTTTGGGAGACCGGCATCAATTGTTAATGACTATCAAATTAAAATCAAATAGTATTTGTTACCTGCTTCGTATATAACAGGTGTAGACTAACAGCTTACTTACGGGTCCTTTTTCAACAATGCAGAGTTAAAGATATTATTTATTTATAGTGACAGGAGGAATAAATACACAGTGAATGAGTAAAAATAGCATGGCTCTATACAGGGAGTACCAGTACCTAGTCGATGTGCGGGGGTACGAGGTAATTGAGGTAGCTTGTCACAGATTGAGTATGGTTACATGCACACGATAAATGATTATTGTGGATAGTCAGATTAATATAGTAATTCGTTTAAAACATTTACATGCTTTGCAAGAAGAACAATTTCCCTAATAATCGTGTTTACATGGACACATCTGAAATCAAAGTGTGCTTGGAATGCTTGGTGGCATGGCAACACCAAGCATTCCAAGTCACAAGCTTCTTTCAGGATCAATGAGGCAACTGGGAGGCTCCAACGACAGGAAAGAGAATCTGACCTGGACTCTGACACCTTCTCCCTAGCTCTACAATTTACCCACACTGTAGTATAGCTAGCGCCTCCAGGATTGGGCTCTTAAGTCACCTCCTTATCATTTAGAAGTGAGCCTTGATTCATTGCCAGTCCAATACGTCTGCCTGAATCCAACATGACCAAAAATCTGTGGATTATGTCATTGTAAATTCAATGGAGAAAGACTGCCACTTAAGTACTGTGGTCAGTTTGTAATACCTTGTGAATTAAATTAAAGTATAGTGGCTGGTGGGCTCTACTTGGGGAGAGTGGGTCCACCGAGAGACCGAAGTGAGATGAGTGGAAGCATCAGACATACTTCAAAGAAGTGTCTGACACTCTCCCAGCCACCCCGTCTCTATCCCTCGGATAGAACCCATTTCCACTCTCACCAATAACCACCATTGACTCTTAGCTATAATAATAATGACTCGACATCCTCTCCTAATCTGTCCAGAACTCTTATTTATTTTACTGCAGGTTTGCTAGTCACATTACTAAATACAATTACATTGTAGTATAGATAAATCCTTCCTTCCCTCTCTCTCAAGCAAAACGTATCCCTCTTCACCTCCCCCTCACAGTTTTCCTTCCCCCTTTACCCCAGCCAAGTCAAGCTTGTACCAACTTCCCATTCTTGCCCATCCTTACCTACTCAAGCCAAGCTTGTCCCATCCAACCATCTTTCTTCTTCTCAGACACACTTACATCCATCCATCCATCCATCCATCAACTAACTCATCTATTCTCATTCATTCCCACACAATGTACAGTCGTGGCCAAAAGGTTTGAGAATGACACAAATATACATTTTCACAAAGTCTGCTGCCTCAGTTTGTATGATGGCAATTTGCATATACCCCAGAATGTTATGAAGAGTGATCAGATGAATTGCAATTAATTGCAATGTCCCTCTTTGCCATGCAAATGAACTGAATCC
This sequence comes from Salvelinus fontinalis, assembly GCF_029448725.1. NCBI lineage: Eukaryota > Metazoa > Chordata > Actinopteri > Salmoniformes > Salmonidae > Salvelinus > Salvelinus fontinalis. Next base: position 1,072,893 of record NC_074672.1, on the reverse strand, counting down.
CCCCAAAACCTTTCCACTGCATTTCAGCCCTGCCACAAAAGGACCATCTGACATCATGTCAGTGATTCTCTCGTTAACACAGGTGTGAGTGTTGACGAGGACAAGGCTGGAGATCACTCTGTCATGCTGATTGAGTTCGAATAACAGACTGGAAGCTTCAAACGGAGGGTGGTGCTTGGAATCATTTTCTTCCTCTGCCAATCATGGTTACCTGCAAGGAAACACGTGCCATCATCGTTGCTTTGCACAAAAAGGGCTTCACAGGCAAGGATATTGCTGCCACTAAGATTGCACCTAAATCAACCAGTTATTGGATCATCAAGAACTTCAATGAGAGCGGTTCAATTGTTGTGAAGAAGGCTTCAGGGCGCCCAAGAAACTCCAGCAAGCGCCAGGACCGTCTCCTAAAGTTGATTCAGCTGCGGGATCGGGGCACCACCAGTACAGAGCTTGCTCAGGAATGTCAGCAGGCAGGTGTGAGTGCATCTGCACGCACAGTGAGGTGAAGAATTTTGGAGGATGGCCTGGTGTCAAGAAGGGCAGCAAAGAAGCCACTTCTCCAGGAAAAACATCAGGGACAGACTGATATTCTGAAAAAGGTACAGGAATTGGACTGCTGAGGACTGGGGTAAAGTCATTTTCTCTGATGAATCCCCTTTCCAATTGTTTGGGGAATCCGGAAAAAAAGCTTGTCCGGAGAAGACAAGGTGAGCGCTACCATCAGTCCTGTGTCATGCCAACAGTAAAGCATCCTGAGACCATTCATGTGTGGGGTTGCTTCTCAGCCAAGGGAGTGGGCTCACTCACAATTTTGCCTAAGAACACAGCCATGAATAAAGAATGGTACCAACACATCCTCCGAGAGCAACTTCTCCCAACCATCCAGGAACAGGTTGGTGGCGTACAATGCCTTTTCCAGCCTGATGGAGCACCTTGCCATAAGGCAAAAGTGATAACTAAGTGGCTCGGGGAATAAAACATCGATATTTTGGGTCCATGGCCAGGAAACTCCCCAGACCTTAATCCCATTGAGAACTTGTGGCCAAACCTCAAGAGGCGGGTGGACAAACAAAAACCCACAAATTCTGACAAACTCCAAGCATTGATTATGCAAGAATGGGCTGCCATCAGTCAGGATGTGGCCCAGAAGTTAATTGACAGCATGCCAGGGTGGATTGCTGAGGTCTTGAAAAAGAAGGGTCAACACTGCAAATATTGACTCTGCATTAACTTCATGTAATTGTCAATAAAAGCCTTTGACACTTATTAAATGCTTGTAATTATACTTCAGTATTCCATAGTAACATCTGACGAAAATATCTAAAGACACTGAAGCAGCAAACTTTGTGGAAATTAATATTTTTGTCATTCTCCAAATTTTTGCCCACGACTGTGTACCCAATGCATCCACACACCCATTCTCTCCAACCCTCCTACACATATTCATATTCACCATCCCTCACACCCCCAATCATATGCACAGACACACATACACACACCTACCTTCACACCCATATACAATGGAGCGTTATTAATAACATACATGCTATATTTCCCCCTTTGTATTGTCTTATCAGTGTCCATGTTATCTATTGGCATCGGCTACTTCTATCGTTACTTCATGGAGAAGAACAGTTACTTGGGGAAAGTAGATTATAGATTGTATTGGAGGGAGGGGGAAAGAATATTGTCTCAAGTTATGATAAGCTGGTATTAGGCATCACTTTATGTAGCCTAGTATGCTTAACACTTAACACTCCATCCTCTCCTCAATGTGGGTCACGTCTCCTTCTTCAACTGGAAAGATTTCTTGCAGCTTGACTAGGGCTTTATTGGTGCTTAGTATAAATTAAATATAAATATTTTATATATTTAATATAAAAACCTGTTATGACCTCTGTCACTATCTATGTCACTATCTATAATCCAATGCCTGAAGGGAAACAGGTCCAGCTACCAATGACTGAAGCTCTTCCTGATAGCCTGTCCTAAGGATCTGAGGAGAGCTTCTCATCTCAGCAGCGCTGGTATGCACACAGTGCAGTGTTTTACATTGCAACTTACCGTAGCAGTCCTTCTATAAAACACATTGTGTGGCTATGGTATGTATGTTTTCGGCTTCCATTTCATCACTGATGACTGTTTTAAACCTCCTTGACACTGTTTGCAATCATCAGGGCCAACTTGACAATGGCCAGGTCCTAATGTCAGGGTTCTAAACTCTTCCTGCCATCCCAGCCCCTGGATCTAAAGAGAGACCCTCTTAACTGAACAATGATCAAATGGTATAAATGAAATAACATCCAAAATCATGAACTATCCTTTTGGCAGTAATATGCAGCTAGATTTGGCTGATATTGGACATTCAAGGGAATACGACAGCTTATGAAAGACGTGCCGTTGTGAGACAGTTACCACAAGTCTCATGTTAAATGGCACTTACCTCACAAATACTCAGATGTAATGGCAAGGATATCAGATATAATTCCTTTAGGGCTACTGGATAAAGATGAAAGACATAATGAAGACGATCAAACTACTTAATGAACGCTGTGTCCCATATTCTTCTATAGAAGTAGATGGCAAGACCACTCAGACCCTAGTGCTAGTTTGAACACCAGAGGGCATCTTTGAGAAGCATTTGATAGCTTTCAATAGTGGCTGTACTAGAGAATTAAACCTCTCTAGCGTATGTGGGACGGTAGCGTCTCACCTCGTCAACAGCCAGTGAAACTGCAGGGTGCCAAATTCAAAACACCAAAAATCCCATAATTAAAATTCCTCAAACATACATGTATTTTACACCATTTTAAAGATACACTTGTTGTAAATCCAGCCACAGTGTCCGATTTCAAAAAGGTTTACGACAAGTCACAGAAAAACACAGCCATTTTTCCAGACAAAAATAGGAGTCACAAAAAGCAGAAATATAAAATTAATCACTAACCTTTCTTTGATGATCTTCATCAGATGACACTCATAGGACTTCATGTTACACAACACATGTATGTTTTGTTCGGTAAAGCTCATATTTATATCCAAAAATCTGAGTTTACATTGGAGCGTTATGTTCAGTAATTCCAAAACATCCAGTGATTTTGTAAAGAGCCACATCAATTTACAGAAATAGTCATCATAAATGTTGATGAAAATACAAGTGTTATACATGGAATTTTAGATCCACTTCTCCTTAACCTCTCTGGGGCAGGTGGGACGCAAACGTCTATAGCCAGGGAAAATACAGAGCGCCATGTTCAAATAACATGATATAAAAATCTAACTTTCATTAAATCACACATGTAAGATTCCAAATTAAAGCTACACTCGTTGTGAATCCAGCCAACATGTCAGATTTCAAAAAGGCTTTTCGGCGAAAGCATAAGATGCTATTATCTGATGAAAACACAACAGTAAACAAACAGAGTAGCATATTTCAACACTGCAAGCACGACACAAAACGCAGAAGTAAAATATAAATCATGCCTTACCTTTGACGAAATTCTTTTGTTGGCACTCCAATATGTCCCATAAACATCACAAATGGTCCTTTTGTTCGATTAATTCCGTCGTTACATATCCAAAATGTCAACTTATTTGGACCGTTTCATCCAGAAAAACACAGCTTCCAACTATCGCCACTTCTCTACAAAATATATCAAAAGTTACATGTAAACTTTACCAAAACATTTCAAACTAATTTTGTAATACAACGTTAGGTATTTTTAAACGTTAATAATCGATCAATTTGAAGACGGGATGATCTGTGTCCAATACAAAAAGAAAACAACCTGACGCATTTTTTTTCGTAACGTGGCTCTCTCAAAGAATTTACTTCATGTGACCCTCATTTACGATAGCCCTACTTCTTCAGTACACAAAGGAATAACCTCAACCAATTTCCAAGGACTGGTGACATCCAGTGGAAGCCGTAGAAACTGCAAGCAAGTCGATTAGAAATCTGGTGTCTTTAATATAACTCATTGAAAAGACAGTGACACCAAAAAAATAAAAATTCTGAATGGTTTGTCCTCAGGGTTTTGCCTGCTACATAAGTTCTGTTATTCTCACAAATATGATTCAAACAGTTTTAGAAACTTCAGAGTGTTTCTATCTAAATATGCATATTTTATATTCTGGGGATGAGTAGCAGGCAGTTGAATTTTTGCATGCTATTTTTCCGAAAGTGAAAATGCTACCCCCTGCCCACAAGAAGTTAATGCAAACGCTGTGTCAGATTTCAAAAAAACTTTACCGAAAAAGCAAACCATGCAATAATCTGAGTACGGCGCTCAGACGACAAATCAACCCAAAGTGATATCCGCCATGTTGGAGTCAACAGAAGTCAGAAATAGCATTATAAATATTCACTTACCTTTGATGATCTTCAACAGAATGCACTCCCAGGAATCCCAGTTCAACAATAAATGTTTGTTTTGTTCGATAATGTCCATCATTTATGTCCAAATTCCTCCTTGTTGTTCGCGCGTTCAGTACACAATCTAAACGCACGACGCGCGGGCAGGTCCAGGCAAAAGTTTAGATGAAAGTCATATTACAGTCCGTAGAAACATGTCAAACGAAGTATAGAATCAATCTTTAGGATGTTTTTAACATAAATCTTCAATAATGTTCCAACCAGAATTCCTTTGTCTTCAGAAATGCGATGGAACTCAAGCCAACTCTCACATGAACGCGCATGGTCAGCGCATGGTCAGCTCATGGCAGACCTTACTCAATCCCCTCTCATTCGCCCCTACTTCACAGTAGAAGCATCATACAAGGTTCTAAAGACTGTTGACATCCAGTGGAAGCGATAGGAACTGCAGGAAGGTCCTTTAGAAATCTGGATTCCCAAAGAAAAACCATTGAAAAAAGAGTGACCTAAAAAAAAAAAACTCTGAATGGTTTGTCCTCGGGGTTTTGCCTGCCAAATATGATCTGTTATAGTCACAGACATGATTCAAACAGTTTTAGAAACATCAGAGTGTTTTCTATCCAATACTAATAATAATATGCATATATTAGCATCTGGGACTGAGTAGGAGGCAGTTTACTCTGGGCACGCTTTTCATCCAAATGTGAAAATGCTGCCCCCTATCCACAAGAAGTTAAAGGAGATTAATTTTAAGATAATTAAAAAAAGTGATATATATTGAAAAGCACAGAAAAACAACCGATCAAATTATTAGCAGGTTTCATGCATCAGACACTCGTTTCACAAGTCAAATAATACCAGGCTATATCAAATCATTTACGGGCAATTAACATGTACACACATGGCAATAAAACACATGGCATGCCCCCCACCCCATATACAGTTGAAGTCGGAAGTTTACATACACCTTAGTCAAATACATTTAAACTCAGTTTTTCATAATTCCTTACATTTAATCCTAGTAAAGATTCCATGTCTTAGGTCAGTTAGGATCACCACTTCATTTTAAGAATGTAAAATGTCAGAATAATATTAGAGAGAATGAATTATTTCAGCTTTTATTTCTTTCATCACATTCCCAGAAGGTCAGAAGTTTACATACACTCAATTAGTATTTGGCAGCATTGCCTTTAAATTGTGTAACTTGGGTCAAATGTTTTGGGTAGCCTTCCACAAGCTTCCCAAAATATGTTGGGTGAATTTTGGCCCACTTCTCCAGACAGAGCTGGTGTAACTGAGTCAGGTTTGTAGGCCTCCTTGCTCGCACACGCTTTTTCAGTTCTGCCCACAAATTTTCTATGGGATTGAGGACAGAGCTTTGTGATGGCCACTCCAACACCTTGACTTTGTTGTCCTTAAGCCATTTTGCCACAACCTTGGAAGTATGCTTGGGGTCATTGTCCATTTGGAAGACCCATTTGCGACCAAGCTTTAACTTCCTGACTGATGTCTTGAGATGTTGCTTCAATATATCCACATAATTTTCCTCCCTCATGATGCCATCTATTTTGTGGAGTGCACCAGTCCCTCCTGCAGCAAGCACCCCCACAACATGAAGCTTCCCCCCCGTGCCTCACGGTTGGGATGGTGTTCTTCGGCTTGCAAGCATCCCCCTTTTTCCTCCAAACATAAGAATCGTCATTATGGCCAAACAGTTATATTTTTGTTTCATCAGACCAGAGGACATTTCTCAAAAAAGTACGATCTTTGTCCCCATGTGCAGTTGCAAACCGTAGTCTGGCTTTTTTATGGCGGTTTTGGAGCAGTGGCTTCTTCCTTGCTGAGCAGCCTTTCAGGTTAGGTCGATATAGGACTTGTTTTACTGTGGATATAGTTACTTTTGTACCTGTTTCTTCCAGCATCTTCACAAGGTCATTTGTTCTTGTTCTGCAATTGATTTGCACTTTTTGCACCAAAGTACGTTCATCTTTAGGAGACAGAACGTGTCTCCTTCTTGAGTGGTATGACGGCTGCGTGGTCCCGTGGTGTTTATACATGTGTACTATTGTTTGTACAGATGAACGTGGTACCTTCAGGCGTTTGGAAATTGCTCCCAAAGATGAACCAGACTTGTGGAGGTCTACAAATTTCTGAGGTCTTGGCTGATTTCTTTTGATTTTCCGATGATGTTGTCACGTTCCTGACCTTATTTGCCTTTATTTTACTTTGTTTAGTTGGTCAGGACGTGAGCTGGGTGAGTAGTCTATGTTATGTGTTTCTATGTTTAGGTTCATTGGTAATTAGCCTTATATGGTTCTCAATCAGGGACAGGTGTTTGACGTTTCCTCTGATTGAGAACCATATAAAGGTAGGCTGTTCACACTGTTTGTTTGTGGGTGATTGTCTTCCGTGTCTGTGTATGTCGCACCACACTGGACTTTTTCGTTTGTGTTTGTAGTCTGTTCCTGTTCGTGCGTTCTTCGTGTTATTATGTAAGTTCGTTTGTTCAGGTCTGTTGACTTTGTTTATTGTTTTGTAGTTTGTTCAAGTGTTCATAGTGTTTTGTCTTGTTAATAAATCATTATGTCTACATACCTCGCTGCGTGTTGGTCCGATCCATTCTCCTCCTCGTCTGAGGAGGAGAACGACTATGACGACCGTTACAGATGTCAAGCAAAGAGGCACTGAGTTTGAAGGCAGGCCTTGAAATGTATCCACAGGTATACCTCCAATTGACTAAAATTATGTAAATTACAGAAGTTTCTAAAGCAACATCATTTTCTGGAATTTTAAAAGCTGTTTAAAGGCACAGTCAACTTAGTATATGTAAACTTCTGACCCACTGGAATTGTGATACAGTGAATTATAATTGAAATAATCTGTCTGTAAACAATTGTCGGACAAATTACTTGTGTCATGCACAAAGTACATGTCATAACCATCTTGCCAAAACTATAGTTTGTTAACAAGACATTTGTGGAGTGGTTGAAAAAATTGTTTTAATGCCTCCAACCTAAGTGTAAACTTCCGACTTCAACAGTATATGCAGGCGACGGTTTTTGAATATAATCATCTTCGCCATGTTGGATTCAGAATAAAATAGATTTACACTAACAATCTTTATAAGCATGAGTGTTGTACCCAACAAGTAAAAAAATATCTTATTTACATAATTCATATTTACAGGTGATTTACATGGACCTTTATCATATGTTGTGGCAGCCATATTGTATTTTTTTGGTGACGGCTGCGTGACTTAATTGCAAGACTAGGGGCTAAATATAGAAACTCCTTTTAGGAACCTTGGACTCCAAAAAATGTCACTTCTATGTCGGAGCCCACTTTCCTAAGAGCACAACATGAAAAAAACGTGTAACCGTATTCATTTTTTCCCCAGGCATGACCATACTGAATGAGAGCAAATTTTCCTTGGAAAGTTGTCTATTGAACAGCTACCAAAAAGTGAAGTTAGCATTTTTCATAAATATTCATGGTTGATATCCCCCCCCATTTCACATGACCTTAGAGATATGGAAAAAAATTACCTCGGGTAGGGGTATCTAAAAAGAATTGGGGGATTTGCCACTAGCCTATATTTAGTTTAATATCAAATTGATATTGTTAGGTTTAGTGATGCACAAATTGTCCAAAACAAAGGAGCTAAATCCACCAGACATATTTTGTAAACATTGTAGCACAACAGGCACACAAGCTCAAAGATATTTTGTGAGGGTCCACTCTCTATTTTCCTTCTTCAGATTCCTCTTTTTGTCCACAGAGGCCTAACCCACTTTAAACATGGCTTAAATTATGCGAAGGACATGGGGAAAAAACCCGCCCAATATCCAAGCTCATGTGTTGAGGTGCTGTTGCTGGGTGTGGCAGTGTGGCAGTTAACAGATGTGTACAAATGAGACAGATTTAAAGATAGGTTTGTGTTTAAGCAGAATGACAGGTACGCATGAAAGCGTGATGTCAAACTTTCCACCAATTAAAGATCATGTTTTTTTCAATGTGTCTTATATTGTAGCATTTGTTTCCAGGGGAAATTCACTCCCAATTACTGCAGACATATTTAAGGACATGCGGACAAAAATAAACTTACACATAACCTACCACCCGTATTCTTACAACCAGATGAGCCAGATGAGTTTTGTTGTTTTCACTTGAAAACCCTCACTTTTTAAACTTTTACATCAGAGTTCACGTACTGAGTGACTGAAAGTAAGCTACAGTACGATTGCTGAACACCTTGAGGCTATGTAATGTTGTCCAACCTAGTGCATCCCGTGCCTTCTTCCAGAATCGGCTAATACTAATACTTAATGCAATTCAGCTGGATGACTTCCCATGTGAATCCTTTTTGCTTGAGCGGCTCAGATGAATTAAAAAAGATCCGGTGACTGGACTGCTACCTTTTTTTGGGTTTCATATTTTTTTCGAGACATTCTCAGAGTTGAGATTGGGAGAAATTATGTAAACTGCTCCGTCGAGCATAATGAATTATGTACTAATAACAACATCAGGCTTGGAATATTGTTTTCAACCGGGTGCTTCTGATAGACTGCTGTACCCTGACACATCAATTGGCTGAAAACAATTGCTTCCCTTTGCTAAGTAGGTAATGTTATTGTCCTATATTAACCACCTCACTGGGAAAGCGTGAGAGTACTGAAAGCATTGGAAGCCATTTTCATGTCGCTTGAAATAGTAGGACAGAAAAACATCAAATGCTTTTATTAAGTTCTGGTTGCCACACATCATTTCCCCTATGCTGCCCAAGGGAGATACTTTCCGCAGGCAGAAATATCTACAGATACAGAGCTGTGTAATGATACACTATAGAATGCATGAGGACCCTCTACAATTAGCCTGGAAACTTCCCTTCCACAAACTGCCTTTTTCTCTCTCTCTCGCTCACTCTCTCTCACTCTCCCCATTTGCAGCAGAAGCAAGCTATTTTTGTCTTCCTCAGTAGTGAGGGGTTCACCAAAAAAAAAGAGAATAAGACAAGAAACCTACTTTGTGGGCTACAATGGAAGCCATTAGAGTTTTGCAGTTGGTTGACTCTATACCCAGATCAACCACATCACAATGTCTTTCTTTCCAAATGTTTTTTCCCCCTGCCTAGTCACAATGTTTTATTGCTGTTCCCCTTTGTTTCCAACCTAATATGTTTTGACAGCTGAGGAGATGTGCCAAGTCCCTTGGATATTTTGAGTCATAGGTGGCGTTTGAGAGGATTTGTAGTCATATTTGTAACATGCCCACACACACACACACACACACAAACACAAAAGGTAAAGGTAAAGTTATTATTAAAGCAGGAAACACCAGTGACTCGGTCTATAACAAAATGGTCAGATGAAGCAGATGCTAAACTACAGGACTGTTTTGCTATCACAGACTGGAACATGTTCCGGGATTCTTCTGATGGCATTGAGGAGTAACGCCACATCAGTCATTGGCTTCATCAAAAAGTGCATTGAGGACGTCGTCCCCACAGTGACTGTGCGTACATACCCCAACCAGAAGCCATGGATTACAGGAAACATTCTCACTTAGCTAAAGGGTAGAGCTGCCGCTTTCAAGGTGCGGGACTCTGACCCGGAAGCTTACAAGAAATCCTGCTATGCCCTGCAACGAACCATCAAACAGGCAAGGCGTCAATACAGGGCTAAGATTGAATCATACTACACCGGCTCCGACGCTCGTCTTATGTAGCAGGGCTTGCAAACTATTACAGACTACAAAGGGAAGCACAGCCGCGAGCTGCCCAGTGACACAAGCCTACCAGATAAGCTAAATCACTTCTATGCTCGCTTCGAGGCAAGCAACACTGAGGCATGCATGAGAGCATCAGCTGTTATAGGCGACTGTGTGATCACACTCTCCGTAGCCAAAGTGGGTAAGACCTTTAAACAGGTCAACATACACAAGGCTGCGGGGCCAGACGGATTACCAGGACGTGTGCTCCAGGCATGTGCTGACCAACTGGCAGGTGTCTACACTGACATTTTCAACTGAAATCTTCACTGACATGTCCCTGATTAAGTCTGTAATACCAACATGTTTCAAGCAGACCACCATAGTCCCTGTGCCCAAGAACACAAAGGCAACCTGCCTAAATGACTACAGACCCGTAGCACTCACGTCTGTAGCCATGAAGTGCTTTGAAAGGTTGGTAATGGCTCACATCAACACCATTATCCCAGAAACTCTAGACCCACTCCAATTTGCATACCGCCCAAACAGATCCACAGATGATGCAATCTCTATTGCACTCCACACTGCCTTTTCCCACCTGGGCAAAAGGAACACTTACGTGAGAATACTATTCATTGACTACAGCTCTGCATTCAACACCATAGTACCCTCAAAGCTCATTACTAAGCTAAGGGTCCTGGAACTAAACACCTCCCTCTGCAACTGGATCCTGGACTTCCTGACGGGCCACCCCCAGGTGGTGAGGGTAGGTAGCAACACATCTGCCACGCTGATCCTCAACACTGGAGCTCCCCAGGGGTGTGTGCTCAGTCCCCTCCTGTACTCCCTGTTCACCCACGACTGCATGGCCAGGCACGACTCCAACACCTTCATTAAGTTTGCAGATGACACAACAGTGGTAGGCCTGATCACCAACAATGACGAGACAGCCTATAGGGAGGAAGTCAGAGACCTGGCAGGGGGGTGCCAGAATAACAACCTATCCCTCAATGTAACCAAGACTAAGGAGATTATTGTGGACTACAGGGAAAGGAGGACCGAGCACGCCCCGATTCTCATCGACGGGGCTGTAGTGGAGCAGGTTGAGAGCTTCAAGTTCCTTGGTGTCCACATCATCAACAAACTAGAATGGTCCAAACACACCAAGACAGCCGTGAAGAGGGCACGACAAAGCCTATTCCCCCTCAGGAAACTAAAAAGATTTGGCATGGGTCCTGAGATCCTCAAAAGGTTCTACAGCTGCAACATCGAGAGCATCCTGACTGGTTGCATCACTGCCTGGTACGGCAACTGCTCGGCCTCTGACCGCAAGGCACGACAGAGGGTAGTGCGTATGGCCCAGTACATCACTGGGGCTAAGCTGCCTGCCATCCAGGATCCTCTACAGCAGGCGGTGTCAGAGGAAGGCCCTAAAAATTGTCAAAAGACCCCAGCCACCCCAGTGATAGACTGTTCTCTCTACTACCGCATGGCAGGCGGTACCGGAGTGCCAAGTCTAGGACAAAAAGGCTTCTCAACAGTTTTTACCCCCAAGCCATAAGACTCCTGAACAGGTAATCAAATGTCTACCCAGACTATTTGCATAGTGTGCCCCACCAACTCCTCTTTTTACGCTGCTGCTACTCTCTGTTTTTCATATATGCATAGTCACTTTAACTATACATTCATGTACCTCAATTGGGCTGACCAACCAGTGCTCCCACACATTGGCTAACCGGGCTATCTGCATTGTGTCCCACCCACCATCCGCCAACGCCTCTTTTACGCTACTGCTACTCTCTGTTCATCATATATGCATAGTCACTTTAACCATATCTACATGTACATACTACCTCAATCAGCCTGACTAACCGGTGTCTGTATGTAGCCTTGCTACTTTTATAGCCTCGCTACTGTATATAGCCTGTCTTTTTACTGTTGTTTTATTTCTTTACCTACCTATTGTTCACCTAATACCTTTTTTGCACTATTGGTTAGAGCCTGTAAGTATGCATTTCACTGTAAGGTCTACACCTGTTGTATTCAGCGCACATGACAAATAAACTTTGATTGGATTTGATTATTCTCTGACAGATTGCATCACATTTTGCCACACTGTTTGTTATGGAAAGATCGTGTTGGATGCTCCGAACATCAAAACAGCCTCCTTCGCAAATCTCTCAATCTACAGCTTAAAACTGTTTCACACATTGTAGATAGCGCACGTTCCTTATTCACCGAGCACATCTAAAAGTCGAGGTGTGCAAATCATTTCTCACCAGGGACACTCTCCACACCCCCGGGGTCTGTCTATCTGAGTGGGCTCAGGAAAGTGGGTAAGACAAGGATGCACAGACAATGGGAGAGAGAGACAGAGAGTGAGAGACCTGAGTCTGCTGCACAAACAGACACCCCATGATATTCAGCGGAAGCTGCCAAGAGACCGTTTTCAATGGAGAACATCCCTCCAACAGGCTGCACTGCTGCCACATTCAAACTGAGCAGTGTACCAGAAAGTCTGAAAACCATTCAATCGGCACCTTCACCAAGATTTGGATGGTCTAAAACAGTTCATTCGAGTACAGGTTTAACTGAATGAACAACAAAGACGGAATGAAATATGACATTTTATTAAATCGTTTGGGGAATGGCCTCGTCTCCGAGGGAAGATCCTCGGAGCCAGATGATGTGATGGCAGGTAGCCCTATGTGGGGTTGTTGGCATCGAAACCCCCTCCACTGGAGGAATGGAGTTCCAATGATGGGCCTTAAGGTTATTATACCCGGTGGTGGTGGGGAGAGAAACAGAGAGAGAGACCTGGATGAGCACAGCTGTCCTGAGTCTGCTGCACAAACAGACACCCAATGATATTCAGTGGAAGCTGCCAAGAGGTCCTTTTCAATGGAGAACATCCCTTTGGTGAGTGTATCCACAATGTACCTCCTGATGTACCTCCTGATGAATAATGCAATGCAGGAAAGACATTTTCTGATCTGGGTACAACTCAGCTACTTGATCTTGAATATCAACAATTGCGCCATGTCACGTGCACCCCTGCTCTCATCCAGGGCCAAGGGGAAATAGGTGAAATCCTTTACATTGTCTTTCAACTGTTGTTCCATATTCTCTGCGATGTCTTCAACACACCCGTGTCACTGTTCATCTTGACAGGGAAACATTTTCAAACAGCTTTTTCTTGTCGGGGCAAAGTATCGCTGCAGAGTCAATTTTAACATTCTTTAATTCTTCAACGAATGGCTTGCTATGTTGAGCAATTTTGTGGGACAGTACATAGATATCTAGCTCTCGCAATTCCGTTGTTTTCTGAATGCAGTTTTGTGAAAAGTCCTTGCTGCTTTTGCAACGGAGAAAAGCAACTCTTTCTCTGCACGTGCCCTTTGCTCAGAAGACATATTCCTATATGTCTCTGCATGCTTCGTCTGGAAGTGTCGGGACAAGTTGTAGTCTTTCAAGACAGTGATCCTCTCTTTGCACACCAAGCTCACAGCTTTCCCTGACACCTCAATAAAAAAAATATGTCGATGTCCACTCTTGCTGGAACACCCTACATTCATTGTCAACTTTCCTTTTCTTTGAAATCTTAGAAAAATGAATATTTGCGCAATTTCTTGCTGGCTACTATTTGTAACTGTGATGTGTTTGTCAGTCTGTCAGTCACTGTCTGTCCTCATGCAGTTGTTATTTATATGTGCCTTCAAAATAAATGTCTCACAAGCGGTGGGAGTTAAACCATTACACAAAGGCAAGTATTCATTGGGCTTTTAATTTGAATAATAAATATGTTTCTCCAAAATTGACTATTGCAAATTCTTTATGTTATCTGTTCATGATTCCGTGGGCCGTATTGAATCAGGTCGAGGGCCGCATATGGCCCCGGGCACGGCCTTTGCCCAGGCCTGGTCTAGCTGGTCAAGCTGGTCTGACCAGCATGGTCTAGGTAGTTATGCTGGTTGACCAGTCCAGCATGGTGTAGCTGCCCAGTCAATGCGGTGGACTTGGGCCTATTCCAAATGAGACCCGGGGGACTCAGCATCGACTCAGACTCGAGAATCTCAGATGCTTTTAGAGAATCTCTGATGATATAAATTAATTACATTTTACTACAGGCTATGGCAATGTTTTTCATAGTCTCAGGCCTCTAAATTTAAAAGTGCACATACATTCTATAACATTTGTTTCCAACAGCATGTCTCAGGATAGTAAGTTGGCGGATGAAGATATCCCTCTAGTGGTGTGGGGGCTGTGCTTTGGCAAAGTGGGTGGGGTTATATCCTGCCTGTTTGGCCCTGTCCGGGGGTATCGTTGGACGAGGCCACAGTGTCTCCCAACCCCTCGTGTCTCAACCTCCAATATTTATGCTGCAATAGTTTGTGTCGGGGTGTCACGGTCGTGTGTAGAGACGGACCAAGGCGCAGCGGATGTAGAGTTCCACATATTTATTATAAAGTGAAACTTAGCAAACAATTCAATAAACAATAAACTACGACCGGTGACTAACGAGATGCTACGTGCACAAACTCAAAACACAAAATTCAATATCTCACAAATACAGGTAGGAACATACACTAATTATATATGATCCCCAATTAGAGACAACGATTTCCAGCTGCTTCTAATGGGGAATCATACAAAATCACCAACATAGAAAATTAAACCTAGAACCCCACATAGAAATAATACACTAGAACACCCCCCAGTCACGCCCTGACCTACTCCACCATAGAAAATAAAGGCTCTCTATAGTCAGGGCGTGACACGGGGGGTTAGGGTCAGTCTGTTATATCTGGAGTATTTCTACTGTCTTATCCAGTGTCCTGTGTGAATTGAAGTATCTCTCTTCTCTCTCTTCTCTCAGAGGACCTGAGTCCTAGGAACATGCCCCAGGACTACCTGGCATGATGACTCCTTGCTGTCCCCAGTCCACCTGGCCTTGCTCCTGCTCCAGTTTCAACTGTTCTGCCTGCGGCTATGGAACCCCTGACCTGTTCATCGGACGTGCTACCTGTCCCAGACCTGCTGTTTTCAACTCTCTAGAGACAGCAGGAGCGGTAGAGATACTCTTAATGATCGGCTATGAAAAGCCAACTGACATTTACTCCTGAGGTGCTGACTTGCTGCACCCTGGACAACTACTGTGATTATTATTATTTGACCATGCTGGTCATTTATGAACATTTGAACATCTTGGCCATGTTCTGTCATAATCTCCACCCGGTACAGCCAGAAGAGGACTGGCCACCCCTCATAGCCTGGTTCCTCTCTAGGTTTCTTCCTAGGTTTTGGCCTTTCTAGGGAGTTTTTCCTAGCCACCGTGCTTCTACACCTGCATTGCTTGCTGTTTGGGGTTTTAGGTTGGGTTTCTGTACAGCACTTTGAGATATCAGCTGATGTAAGAAGGGCTATATAAATACATTTGATTTGAAGCTGGTTGAGAGAATACCAAGAGTGTGCAAAGCTGTCATCAAGGCAAAGGGTGGCTCCTTGGAAGAATCTCAAATCTTTTTTGATTTGTTTAACACTTTTTTTGTTACTACATGATTCCATATGTGTTATTTTATAGCTTTGATCTCTTCTCTATTAAGCTACAATGTAGTAAATTGTAAAAATAAAGAAAAACCCTTGAATGAGAAGGTGTGTCCAAACTTTTGACTTACTAATTTTAGGCTATTTTCCATACTTCAAAAGTAATATTGAATTATGTTTGGTATATTGAATTATTGAATTATGTTTGCAACCAAATATCAATATTAAAAGGTGATGTATCCTGCTGTCACGACTTCCGCCGAATTCAGCTCCTCTCCTTGTTCGGGTGGCGTTCGGCAGGCGACGTCACGGGTTTTCTAGCCATCGCTGTTTTCTAGCCATTTCTAGCCATTGATCCATTTGTCTTGCTTCCCCACACACCTGGTTTACATTCCCTAATCACACATCACACTCTCGAATCCCACCGTACCTTCTCCGCTGTGCAATCCGGTTTCCGAGCCGGTCACGGGTGCACCTCAGCCACGCTCAAGGTACTAAACGATATCATAACCGCCATCGATAAAAGACATTACTGTGCAGCCGTCTTCATCGACCGGGCCAAGGCTTTCCACTCTGTCAATCACCATATTCTTATCGGCAGACTCAGTAGCCTCGGTTTTTCTAATGACTGCCTTGCCTGGTTCACCAACTACTTTGCAGACAGAGTTCAGTGTGTCAAATCAGAGGGCATGTTGTCCGGTCCTCTGGCAGTCTCTATGGGGGTACCACAGGGTTCAATTCTCGGGCCGACTCTTTTCTCTGTATATATCAATGATGTTGCTCTTGCTGCGAGCGATTCCCTGATCCACCTCTACGCAGACGACACCATTCTGTATACTTCTGGCCCTTCCTTGGACACTGTGCTATCTAACCTCCAAATGAGCTTCAATGCCATACAACACTCCTTTCGTGGCCTCCAACTGCTCTTAAACGCTAGTAAAACCAAATGCATGCTTTTCAACCGTTCGCTGCCTGCACCCGCACGCCCGACTAGCATCACCACCCTGGACGGTTCCGACCTAGAATATGTGGACATCTATAAGTACCTAGGTGTCTGGCTAGACTGCAAACTCTCCTTCCAGACTCATATCAAACATCTTCAATCCAAAATCAAATCTAGAGTCGGCTTTCTATTTCGCAACAAAGCCTCCTTCACTCACGCCGCCAATCTTACCCTAGTAAAACTGACTATCCTACAGATCCTCGACTTCGGCGATGCCATCTACAAAATAGCTTCCAATACTCTACTCAGCAAACTGGATGCAGTTTATCACAGTGCCATCCGTTTTGTTACTAAAGCACCTTATACGACCCACCACTGCGACCTGTATGCCCTAGTCGGCTGGCCCTCGCTACATGTTCGTCGTCAGACCCACTGGCTCCAGGTCATCCACAAGGCTATGCTAGGTAAAGTGCCGCCTTATCTCAGTTCACTGGTCACGATGGCTACACCCACCCGTAGCACGCGCTCCAGCAGGTGTATCTCACTGATCATCCCTAAAGCCAAAACCTGATTTGGACGCCTTTCCTTCCAGTTCTCTGCTGCCTGCGACTGGAACGAATTGCAAAAATCTCTGAAGTTGGAGACTTTTATCTCCCTCAACAACTTTAAACATCTGCTATCCTGTACTTAGTCGGTACATAGTCCATCGGTATATAGCCCACCCAATTTACCTACCTCACCCCCCATACTGCTTTTATTTATTTACTTTTCTGCTCTTTTGCACACCAGTATCTCTACTTGCACATGATCATCTGATGATTTATCACTACAGTGTTAATCTGCTAAATTGTAATTATTCGATTTATTGCCTACCTCCTCATGCCTTTTGCACACATTGTATATAGATTCTCTTTTTTTCTACCATGTTATTGACTTGTTTATTGTTTACTCCATGTGTAACTCTGTGTTGTTGTCTGTTCACACTGCTATGCTTTATCTTGGCCAGGTCGCAGTTGCAAATGAGAACTTGTTCTCAACTAGCCTACCTGGTTAAATAAAGGTGAAATAAAAAAATCAAAAAAATATATATATTCCCTCTGTTCCCCCCGTGTCTTTGTGTGGAATTGTTTTTGTTACATGTTTCGTGTTACGCACCAGGCTGGTTTTTCCTCGGGTACCGTGTTGTACCCAGGTGTGTTTAATTGTTTAACTTATGCATTATTGTGACTGTTGTCTCGCTTTGCACTTTTGTTATTTGGCTGGAGGTTTTTTGACGCAGTTGCGTCCTTCTGTTGTTACAGTTGCCAATTAAAGTGTGCGCCTGATCACAACTCTCCGCTCTCCTGCACCTGACTTCTTACCAGTAGCGCACAACCTGACACCTGCTTGAATAGTTCCATCTGAGCCACTGGATAATCCCATTCTTTAACTTTTATTTTCGGTTGAGTTGGAGACGTGAATCCAACATATAATTTAACTTCTCGACAAGTTAATAGGCTATTTATTGCATTTCAAAAGCAATACTGAATTGTGTTTGGTTGTCAACGCAACCAAATATCAACATTTGAAGGAGATCAAATCAAATCAATGTTTATTTGTCACGTGCGCTGAATACAATATGTGTAGACCTTACAGTGAAAAGCTTACTTACAGGCTCTAACCAATAGTACAAAAAAGGTATTAGGTGAACAATAGGTAAGTAAAGAATAAAACAACAGTAAAAAGACAGGCTATATACAGTAGCGAGGCTATAAAAGTAGCGAGGCTACATACAGACACAGGTTAGTCAGGCTGCTTAAGGTAGTATGTACATGTAGATATGGTTAAAGTGACTATGCATATATGATGAACAGAGAGCAGCAGTAGCCTGAAAGAGGGGTTGGCGGATGGTGGGTGGGACACAATGCAGATAGCCCGGTTAGCCAATGTGCGGGAGCACTGGTTGGTCGGCCCAATTGAGGTAGTATGTACATGAATGTATAGTTAAAGTGACTATGCATATATGATAAACAGAGAGTAGCAGCAGCGTAAAAGAGGGGTTGGGGGTGGGCACACAATTCAAAAAGTCCAGGTAGACATTTGATTACCTGTTCAGGAGTCTTATGGCTTGGGGGTAAAAATTGTTGAGGAGCCTTTTTGTCCAATTCTTGGCACTCCGGTAACGCTTGCCATGCGGTAGTAGAGAGAACAGTCTATGACTGGGTTGGCTGGGATCTTTGACCATTTTTAGGGCCTTCCTCTGACACCGCCTGGTGTAGAGGTCCTGGATGGCAAGCAGCTTAGCCCCAGTGATGTACTGGGCCGTACGCTCTACCCTCTGTAGTGCCTTGCGGTCAGAGGCCGAGCAATTGCCGTGCCAGGCAGTGATGCAACCAGTCAGGATGCTCTCGATGTTGCAGCTGTAAAACCTTTTGAGGATCTCAGGACCCATGCCAAATCTTTTTAGTTTCCTGATGGGGAATAGGCTTTGTCGTGCCCGCTTCACGACTGTCTTGGTGTGTTTGGACCATTATAGTTTGTTGTTGATGTGGACACCAAGGAACTTGAAGCTCTCAACCTGCTCCACTACAGCCCCGTCGATGAGAATGGGGGCGTGCTCGGTCCTCCTTTTCCTGTAGTCCACAATAATCTCCTTAGTCTTGGTTACGTTGAGGGATAGGTTGTTATTCTGGCACCACCCGGCCAGGTTTCTGACCTCCTCCCTTTAGGCTGTCTCGTTGTTGTCGATGATCAGGCCTACCACTGTTGTGTCGTCTGCAAACTTAATGATGGTGTTGGAGTCGTGCCTGGCCATGCAGTCATGGGTGAACAGGGAGTACAGGAGGGGACTGAGCACGCACCCCTGGGGAGCTCCAGTGTTGAGGATCAGCGTGGCAGATGTGTTGCTACCTACCCTCACCACCTGGGGGGCGGCCCGTCAGGAAGTCCAGGATCCAGTTGCAGAGGATCCTTAGCTTAGTGATGAGCTTTGAGGGCACTATGGTGTTGAACGCAGAGCTGTAGTCAATGAATAGCATTCTCACATAAGTGTTCATTTTGTCCAGGTGGGAAAGGTACAATGTGGAGTGCAATAGAGATTGCATCATCTGTGGATCTGTTTGGGCGGTATGCCAATTGAAGTGGGTCTTGGGTTTCTGGGATAATGGTGTTGATGTGAGCCATTACCAACCTTTTAAAGCACTTCATGGCTACAGACATGAGTGCTACGAGTCTGTAGTCAGTTAGGCAGGTTGCCTTTGTGTTCTTGGGCACAGGGACTATGGTGGTCTGCTTAAAACATGTTGGTATTACAATCAAGGACATATTGAAAATGTCAGTGAAGAAACCTGACAGTTGGTGAGCACATGTAGATATTCTGCTTGGATTGTTCCATCAGTGCCACTGACTTAGTCTGGCTTTAATTCCAGTTTGTCTACAAATTAACGTCTCCATCTCAACCAAAAGTCGAAGTTAAATAATAGGACTAAATCAAATGAAACTTTATATGGACTTTAAATAAAGTTTGATTTGATTTAGTCCTATTCTTTAATTTAGATTTTTGGCACAGATGAATCTATCCAAGCAGAAGATACTAGCCAGCTAACATTGAACCTGCTTGGTTAGCTACCTGCAGATTCATGCAGGGTAGTAACGTCATGAGTTGTGATTATGGTTCATTGTTTACCTAGCTAGCTAGCTACATATCTTAACAAAAGACTCCACTAATGCAACTAACCATTTCGGGTGCGTTTGTAAATTCACTCTGGCCATCTACTCCAAGTTCAGAGCACTCTTGTGTGCCAGAGAAGGCAGAATAACTGATGAATTTATGAATGCTTAATTAACACCCGTTGAATATGGCTGGTGTCAGCAAACATCAGTAAACTCATCGGCCAGGGCCAGAGCTTCCACTGTGCGCTCTAAATGCGAAATGCTCTGAATTTACGAACTGACAATCTGACAGCACAGTTGCAGTCACCAATGTTCTGGATAACATAACAGCGTAACCGGCTCTGCTAGGGCGAGTAATGTTCAGTGAGCTGTTCTCTCTCACTTAGATGTCTGGAAGTAGCTAGCAAGTTAGCTTGGGTGCTTGTGAGATGGGTGGGGCTAAAGATTAAGAGAGTGTGAATGATGCTGAATGGGTGTAGACAAAGAAGGGCTCTCCAGTAGTAGTACCAAAACATTTAAAGGCCATTTTCTCAAAAGTGAGTTTACAAGTTCATCAACTTTCAAAGCAAAATTACTTTCCCATTGTTCCTCAACTGTAGTGTATGATATACAATGTTGTAGCTCTGAGTCCCTACTTTTATCCAATGCAAAAGAAACAATTTCAAATTTTGTTACATAAGACCGATTTGAGCTGGTCGATCACATTTATTATTTTAAAAAGTATCCACAGTAAATGAGGTATTCGTAGCATTGCTGTGTGTAGTAGGGAAGGGGGATACCTGCAACTGCATTTCGTTTTCAGATTTAAGAGGTTAACGCTGGCAGAGTGGAGGAGAACTGCTTTGAGCTACATGTCCAGCCCCATCTTCCTCCAGACTTGTGGGCCTTCAGTGAGTAGCTGCCCTTTATTTCCCCCTTGTATTTCCCCCTATCTCTCTCTTCCACCCTCAACTTATCTTCTTACCGTCCCCCTCCCTCAACTCCCTCCTTTGCCCCCACCTCAGTATCCTTCTCTCTGTCTTCCCCACCCCATCCCCTTTCTTTTTTTTCAGTTTCAGCTGTCCTTCCTGGGTAGTGCTCCAGTTTTCCTGGCTCTTGGATGACAATCCAAAAACACTCTCCCCCGGATCCCGAAAGTGGGTTACTCAGTTTTACGGATGGAATGACGCAGATGTATTCATGGGGCTGGCTAGATGGAATTGTCCTCAAGAAAGAAGATACAGAAAGAGGAGCACAGAGAGAAGAAAGGATCATATCAAAATCAAATCAAATTGTATTGGTCACATACACATGGTTAGCATACACATACACATGTTAATGTGATTGTAGTGAAATGCTTGTCCTTCTAGTTCCGACCGGAAATAATCAGAGGGAAATAAAAAGAGACAATGAGAAAAGAGTGAGGTGGGGGAGAAGATGGAGGAAGAGAGATGGAGAGAGAATGAATGAATGTCTTTGCATGATCTGGCAATACAAACACCAATTTAGCACGCCAGGAAAATGTTTCGAATTGAAGTGATGGAGAAAGAGAACGCAGGGGAATCCCACTTACACACAAAGCTCCCTCTTGTTTTTCTTTTTTTGAATCCTCCTTAAGCTCAGTTTAGAATTTGCTGTACAAATAAACTATTAAAAAAAAAGTATTATTACCATTACCTATGGGGACATCTCTCAGTGTGTAAAGAATCCCCTAGTAAGGGACTACAGGGTGTTTTCTGAGAGCAGAGTTGTGTACGGGCGCTGAATAACAATCTAGTCCTCGCTGGATGCTTTTGAGGTCAGTGGAGAGCAAATCAAATCAAATGTTATTGTCACGTGCTTTGTAAACAACAGGTGTAGACTAAAGGTGAAATGCTTACTTACTACAAGCCCTTAACCATAGCTTGACTACAGTGCTTTCAGAAAGTAGTGACACAATGACCTTTTCCACATTTTCTTGTGTTACAGCCTGAATTTAAAATGGATTCCATTCAGATTTTTGTCACTGGCCTACACACAAGACCCCATAATGTCAAAGTGGAAATATGTTTTTAGAAATTTGAACAAATTAATAATAAAAAATGTATAGCTGAAATGTCTTGAGTCAATAAGTATTCAACCCTTTTGTTATGGCAAGCTTAAATAAGTTAAATTGAGTAAAAATGTGCTTTTATCAAGTCACATAATAAACTCAGAAAAAAAACTAAACGTCCCTTTTCCAGGACCCTGTCTTTCAAAGATCATTCGTAAAAATCCAAATAACTTCACAGATCTTCATTGTGAAGGGTTTAAACACTGTTTCCCATGCTTGTTCAATGAACCATAAACAATTAATGAACATGCACATGTGGAACGGTCGTTAAGACACTAACAGCTAACAGACGGTAGGCAATTAAGCTGACAGTTATGAAAACTTAGGACACTAGAAAGGCATATCTACTGACTATGAAAAACACCATAAGAAAGATGCCCAGGGTCCCAGCTCATCTGTGTGAACGTGCCTTAGGCATGCTGCAAGGAGGCATGAGGACTGCAGATGTGGCCAGGGCAATAAATTGCAATGTCCGTACTGTGAGATGCCTAAGACAGCGCTACGGGGAGACAGTACGGACAGCTGATCGTCCTCGCAGTGGCAGACCACGTGTAAGAACACCTGCACAAGATTGGTACATCCGAACATCACACCTGTGGGCACAAACGCACCGTCGCTGGACCAAACAGGACTGGCAAAAAGTGCTCTTCACTGACGACTCGCGGTTGTCTCACCAGGGGTGATGGTCGGATTCGCGTTTATCGTTAAAAGAAGGAGCGTTACACCGAGGCCTGTACTCTGGAGCGGGATCGATTGTAATGCGTCTGTGTGTAGCTGGTGAGATGAGTCAGGCGCAGGACAGCAGATATGAGTAATGAAAACAATTTTACTCAATAATATAACAATACACGTCGTATAAATACAAGGCCACAAATACGGACCGCAATACAATAAACAATTACTAACAAACAAACATGGGGGGAACAGAGGGTTAAATAATGAACAAGTAATTGGGGAATTGAAACCAGGTGTGTAAGACAAAGACAAAACAAATGGAAAATGAAAAGTGGATTGGCAATGGCTAGAAGGCCGGTGACGTCGACCGCCGAACGCCGCCCAAACAAGGAGAGGGACCGACTTCGGCGGAAGTTGTGACATCGATTTGGAGGTGGAGGCTCCGTCATGGTCTGAGGCGGTGTGTCACAGCATCATCGGACTGAGCTTATTGTCATTGGAGGCAATCTCAACGCTGTGTGTTACAGGGAAGACATCCTCCTCCCTCATGGAAGAGTGGGGTAACATCTTACAGCAAGAACTGGCAAAACTTGCGCAATCCATGAGGAGGAGATGCACTGTAGTACTTAATGCAGCTGGTGGCCATACCAGATACTGACTTATTTTTGATTTTGATCCCCCCCCTTTGTTCAGGGACACGGCTGTGATTGGGAGTCCCATAGGGTGGCGTTCAATTGGCACAGCGTTGGCTGGGGTAGGCCGTCAATGTAAATAAGATTTTGTTCTTATCTGACTTGCCTAGTTAACCTCTTAGGGCTGGGGGGCAGTATTTTCACATCCGGATGAAAAGCGTGCCCAGAGTAAACGGCCTGCTACTCAGCCATAAAAGCTAGAATATGCATATTATTAGTAGATGTGGATAGAAAACACTCTGAAGTTTCTAAAACTGTTTGAATGATGTCTGTGAGTATAACATAACTTATTTGGCAGGCGAAACCCCGAGGCCAACCATCCAGGAGCATTTTGTTTTTGAGGTCACTCTCTTTTCAATGGTTTTTCAATGGGAATCTAGAATTCTAACATGCTGACCAGACCGGACTCGTCGCGTGCGCGAGCGTCGCAAAATAAATTTAGAAATCTTGTTATTCAATTATTGCACCTACACTGCTCGCGCGCGTCTACGACGCCAAGGGCTAACATAGAAGTCATTCCTATTTCTGACGCAGATCGCACTGAAAGTCCTGCCTCTCACATCTCCTCTTTGGTTTATAGAATCAGGTACCCACGTGCCATCTCCTCATTGGTTATACCCACGTGGGTGATTGAAAGACGAACTTTGTTGCCGGTTTTCGTGGTAATTGTAACGGCAGCCTTCCCTCTCTTCACGAGAAGAGAGAATGTAGCAGGGATCGGACCAACACGCAGCGTAGCCAGTGCGCAACATGTTTAATTACGACAAATAAACGTGAACACTTACAAAACAAAATAACAAATGTGGCAAACCGATACAGTCCTTTCTGGTGCAGACAAAACACAAAGACAGGAAACAACCACCCACAAATCCCCAACACAAAACAAGCCACCTATATATGATTCTCAATCAGGGACAACGATTGACAGCTGCCTCTGATTGAGAACCATATTAGGCCGAACACAGAAACAGACAAACTAGACACACAACATAGAATGCCCACCCAGCTCACGTCCTGACCAACACTAAAACAAGCAAAACACATAAGAACTATGGTCAGGACGTGACAGTAATACAATGAAAGTTTAGATGCGATCACCATATAAGTTCAAAGATGTAAAAGCCTGGAAGGAGGAGAGATGACTAGAAACGATTCGGTTGCCATTTTGTATTAATTGTCGGAGTAGAGGTCCTTGTGCATTTCAGGTAAAATAACTCAATGTTTATATCCCAGGACAAATTAGCTAGCAACAGCAAGCTAGCTAAATAGGACAAATTCACGTTAGCTAGCATGTGCAAGCTAACTAGCTAAATTGCCATACATGTTTAATGCTTTTCGACCTGTCCCCTAATTAATGTAATTGGTTCAGAGGTTGTTTTGATATTTTAACCTGCGTGTCGTGATCGCGTTTGGTGTGGGGGGGCAAAATACATTTATGCACGATAGCGCATGATGGCGCACGCGCGCAGATGGTTTGGGTTCCGTGTAAGGCAGTTGTTTGCAGTTCCTATCGCTTCCACTGGATGTCAACAGTCTTTAGAAATTGGTTGATGTTTTTCCTTCGTGTAATGAAGAAGTAGCCCTGTTCAGAATGAGGGTCGAGTGAAGTGTACTGTTTGTTAGAGGCGCGTGACCTGAAAGCACGCTCCACTTTGTTTTCCTCCGGTATTTTATCGATTATTTACTTTAAAAAATACCTAAAGTTGTATTAGGAAAGTTGTTTGAAATACTTGGACAAAGATTACAGGTAACTTATGAGATATTTTCTAGTCATGTTGCGCGAGTTGGAACCAGTGTTTTTCTGGATCAAACGCGCCAAATAAATGGACATTTTGGATATATAACGAGGGAATTAATCGAACAAAAGGACCATTTGTGATGTTTATGGGACATATTGGAGTGCCAACAGAAGAAGCTCGTCAAAGGTAAGGCATGAATTATTTCTTTATTTCTGAGTTTCGTGTCACGCCTGGTGGGTTGAAATATGATTGTCTGTGTTTGTTTGATGGGGTGCTATCCTCAGATAATCGCATTGTTTGCTTTCACCGTAAATGTAAAGCCTTTTTGAAATCTGACACGTTGGCTGGATTAACAACAAGTGTAGCTTTAATTTGGTGTATTGCATGTGTGATTTCATGAAAGTTTAATTTTTATAGTAATTTAATTTGAATTTGGAGCTCTGCCATTTTACCGGATATTGTCGAGGGGTTCCGCTAGCGGAACGTCTAGCCATAACAGGCACCTTTGGGCTCATGGTGAAATCCCTGAGCGGTTTCCTTACGTTCTGGCAACTGAGTTAGGTACGACACCTGTAATTGTGTGGTGACTTGGTATATTTCTCCGCCATCCAAAGTGTAATTAATAACTTCACCATGCTCAAAGGGATATTCAATGTCTGATTTTTTTTACCCATCTACCAATTAGTGCCCTTCTTTGCGAGTCATTGGAAAACCTCCCTGGTCTTTGTGGTTGAATCTGTGTTTGAAATTCACTGCTGGATTGAGGGACCTTACAATTATCTGTATGAGTGGGGTACAGAGATTTTTTTAACGTTTATTTAACCTTTTGACCTGAATACAAAGTGTTATGTTTCAGGCACGTGCAACACAACACATTACTGAGTACCACTCTCCGTATTTTCAAGCATAGTGGTGGCTGCATCATGTTATGTGCATGCTTGTAATCATTAAGGACTGGGGATATTGAATGGTCCCAGTACTTAAAAAAAAACTAAATGGAGCTAAGCACAGGAAATATCCTAGAGGAAAACCTGGTTCAGTCTGCTTTCCACCAGACACGTGGTGATGAATTCACCTTTCTGCAGGACAATAACCTAAAACACAAGGCCATTTCTACACTAGAGTTGGTACTAAGGCAGTGAATGTTCCTGAGTGGCCGAGTTACAGTTTAAAATGTAAATGTGTTTGAAAATCTGTCAAGTGGTTGTCTAGCAATGATCAACAACCAATTTGACAGAGCTTGAATAATTTTGAAAAGAATAATGGGCAAATATTGTTTAATCCAGGTGTGTAAAGCTCTTAGAGACTTACCTTGAAAGAGTCACAGCTGTAATCACTGCCAAAGATGATTCTAACACTCCAGGGGTATACGAATATTTCTGTATTTCATTTAATACATTTGCAAACATTTCTAAATGTTTTCGCTTTGTCATTATGGATTATTGTGTGTAGATGGGTGAGGTAAAAATGTTGATTTCAGGCTGTAACACAGCAACATTTGGAATAAGTCAAGGGGTATGACACACAGAGAATGCTGTCTTTCAGAATAACACAGAATAACACAGTGAAATAAAAGGATTAGACTACAAAAGAGACAATAGAATCTTCACAGTGAAACACAGCAGAAAAGCAGGTAATAAAAACACCGAGAGAGGGTCAGAACAGAGAATGCTCATGCAGATAATAGCAAGTATATTAGACTGTGAGTGCTATTGTAGTACTACCCCTACTGTGAGAAGTAGTATTTTGCTGTTGGGTGAAAATAAAGCTCTTTGGCCGTGCACACCGGTGGTGGATTTGTCATCGAAATGAGCATGCACGAGCAAACAATTACTCCGTACTTACTGTAAAATATGGTGGTGGATCTTTGATGTTATGGGGCTATTTTGCTTCCACTGGTAATGGGACATCATGAACTTTTCCCAGTACCAGAATATTTCAACCAAAAACCTGGTTGCCTCTGTCAGAAGGCTGAAA
This sequence comes from Salvelinus fontinalis, assembly GCF_029448725.1. Taxonomy (NCBI): domain Eukaryota; kingdom Metazoa; phylum Chordata; class Actinopteri; order Salmoniformes; family Salmonidae; genus Salvelinus; species Salvelinus fontinalis. Next base: position 1,045,520 of record NC_074672.1, on the reverse strand, counting down.
CTTGGCCACAAGTGGATCTTCCAGCAAGACAAAACCCCAAGCACACATCAAAATCCACAAAGAAATGTTTAATTGGCTACAAAATCCATATTTTGCACTGGCCATCTCAGTGTCCGGATTTGAAACCCTGGGGTTTGAATTGAAGAGGGCAGTCCGAATGCAGACGTAAGAAAACAAGGAAGGAAGGATTCTGTATGGAGGAATGTGTTCTCCAACTTATAAAACATTTGTTTTAAAGGCTCACTGCCATTATCCTCGCAAGGTGAGGTATTAAAAGGTATTGGAAACAGGGGTGTTAATAAATGTGACCCTACCTTTTTGAGAAAAACAAGTATTAGTTGTTAAACAAAATCTCTTTCTCTGAGCAATTGTATTAGTATGAAATAATATAATTTCAACAACAAAAATTACAAAAATTACAGCTCAGATTTTCAGTTATTTATTTAATACAGTCATTTTTGTTAATCTTTATCAAGGGTGTCAATAATTTTGTATCCCACTGTACATGAATGTGTGCGTGTGTCACGTTTGTTGAAAGGATCGGACCAAGGCACAGCGTGAGTAGAGTTCCACATAATTTTTATAAACGGAAACGCACCTAACACAACAAACAACCAAATGAAACGTGACGCTACTGATGTGCACTAAGGTAACTATACATAGACAAGATCCCACAACACAAATGAGGAAAATGGCTACCTAAATATAATCTCCAATCAGAGACAACAATAAACAGCTGTCTCTGATTGGGAACCATATCAGGCCAACATAGACATACAAAAACCCCTAGACATACAAAAACCCTAGACATACAACAACTAGAGTACCCACCCTAGTCACACCCTGACCTAACCAAAATATATAGAAAAACAGATATCTAAGGTCAGGGCGTGACAGCGTGTGTGTACATTTACATTATTAGGCAGACGCTCTTATCCAGAGCGACTTACAGCAGCAGCATTTAGGGTTAAGTGCCCACCGCCCTCCACTCTTAACCGCTAGGCTATATGCGACCCTACAGTATCTACAGTAGGTGTACAGCAGGTGTACAGTAGGTGTGTGTGTATTCAAGCGTATAGGTGTGTGTCTGCATTCTCTTCGATAGTGTTTGCCATGTACTGAACAATATAGATAGTAGCAGCCGATAAATAATATTGTCACGTGTGCTCCCTCTCCGGCCTCTAGGTCATTAGGCTGCTCGTAATGGCGCACACCTGTCACCATCTTTACGCGCACCTGCACGTCCTCAGACTCACCTGGATTCCATCACTTCCCTGATTACCTTCCCTATATCTGTCACTCCCGTTGGTTCTTTACTCAGGTGCTATTGACTCTGTTTTCATGTCGGTGCGTTGTTTGTGTTACGTGTTTCATTTATTTCTTAAAACACTCACGTGCTTCCCGACACTCAGTGCACTCGTTACAAATATGTTATGTCTCATCCAATTCAGCAAAGCGACCCTATTGTAACACGTGCACTATTCACTAATCAATCATTAATTAGATTATCATAAATTATTGCCCATGATATTTCACATATTCACTCGTTATTCACATATTGCAGAACATTACAGCCACTGGAAAAACATTGCATAGTATAACATATTGCAGACTGAAACAGAGATTATTGAAGCCTGTTACAAATGTGGAAATGACTCCCACACTCCAAAACCACTTGGCACTGACAGGAACAGCATAAATGCAATTAGAATGTCTGAACCGTTCGTCCTCAGAGTGGAGCATTCATGTGCAAACGTACCAAATAGTCATTACTGACACTAAATTTGAATTGTGTGCACTGTGCACGCTCAACATTCATACAGTAATCTCTACATACTTTACTTCCGTAGAGCCTGTTCTTCTACTTGGGAGAGATAACAGAGGAATGAAAGACGGTCACTAGTAGGAAGGAAGGAGGAAAGGAAGGAAGGAAGGAAAAATGCAAGAATATGCAAGAAAATGCAAAAATAGCAGGAACCGAGGTGATGAAGAGGGGACAAGATAGTCAGATAGTCAGTAGCCAAAATGACTACTGTTTAGAACGCAATTATGGGTATTTGGCACAGCTGACAGAGAAGGGAAGGGGACAGGCTGTACCTAAATGAACAAATGGTGGGATTCAATGCAATTGCGCATGAGATTACTTAGTAATTAATGCACAGTATGTAGGTAATCAGTGCACAGTGCAAGGTATGTAGTTTTAGTAAGTAGTAGGCAAGACAGATTTTGGACAAGGCCAAATGTCTCTTGCCTCTGCAACCATCAAAAACACTTAAAAATTACAAATAGCTACACATCATATATGTTTTTATTTATATTGAGCTGTTTATCAATGAAAAAACATAATGCAAGTAATTATTATTGCAAAGCTTTGTTTATGCATTGTTTAAAACTTCTTGTCAATAGGGGGAGCTGTTAGCACTTTGTAATAATGACGTTCCCAAATTAAACTGCCTTGTACTCAATTCTTGTTCGTACAATATGCATATTATTATTACTATTGGATAGGAAACACTCTCTAGTTTCTAAAACTGTTTGAATTATATCTGTGAGTGAAACAGAACTGGACTTAGAGCAATTTTCCTATGTGTATGTGAGAATGACAAATTTTGCAAGCTGCTCTGAGACCTGTGTATAAATCTGCCTGTCTTCTATTGGTTGAGATGCACTGCATACGCCTTCCCCTGGATGTTAGCGAATAGGGAGACTTGAAATGGAGTCTCTACGTAGATCTGAAATGTTATAAATCACTTGGCAAGGACGTGTCTGTTCTTTTCCCTCTTCGCTCTGACGCACTGAGGACCTTGGCATATTGTACTAGAACCATCGGTTATAGCTCTTAGAAATTTCCGGCTGTGTTTTTATTCGATATAGGATTTAAAGACATCATAATCTTGTTATATTAAACCGAGTTATATCAGTTTATATCGGTATATTGCGATTTTCGGATATTTATTTGTACTGCGTTTTAGTGAGTCGGACACGTCTTTGCCACATGGCTAATGTTTACTGCTAATTGCAACGTTGAAGAGGACGTTCTACAACCTAGCAACGATTCTTTTGGACAAAGGACACCTTTCCCAAGATTCTGATGAGAGTTCATCAAAAAGTAAGAACTATTTATGCTGATAATTCGTTGTTCTGTTGAAAAATGTCAAATGCATAAGCCGCCATTAATTGCAGTGCAGCCTCGCTTTAGCGCACGCTGTATGCTGAAGTAACGTTAATTTTAAAAATGTAACACAGCGATTGCATTAAAATGCTTAGGGTAAGTAAATCGGCTTGCCCCAGTAGTGATGAGTAGAGTTGTAGTGACATGTTTTTGGGATGTAGAGATATCTATCTATTATTTTGAGTGCTATAAAATAAACAAAAGTATTTAATTAACTCAGCAAAAAAAGAAACGTCCTCTCACTGTCACCTGCGTATATTTTCAGCAAACTTAACGTGTAAATATTTGTATGAACACAAAAAGATTCAACAACTGAGACATAAACTGAACAAGTTCCACAGATGTGACTAACAGAAATAGAATAATGTGTCCCTGAACAAAGGCGGGGTCAAAACCAAAAGTAAATCAGTATCTGGTGTGGCCACCAGCTGGATTAAGTACTGCAGTGCATCTCCTCCTCATGGACTGCACCAGATTTTCCAGTTCTTGCTGTGAGATGTTACCCCACTCTTCCACCAAGGCACCTGCAAGTTCCCGGACATTTCTGGGGGGAATGGCCCTAGCCCTCACCCTCCGATCCAACAGGTCTAGGACGTGCTCAATGGGATTGAGATCCGGGCTCTTCGCTGGCCATGGCAGAACACTGACATTCCTGTCTTGCAGGAAATCACACACAAAACGAGCAGTATGGCTGGTGGCATTGTCATGCTCAAGGGTCATGTCAGGATGAGACACAGGAAGGGTACCACATGAGGGAGGAGGATGTCTTCCCTGTAACGCACAGCGTTGAGATTGCCTCCAATGACAACAAGCTCAGTCCGATGATGCTGTGACACGTCGCCCCAGACCATGACGGACCCTCGACATCCAAATCGATCCCGCTCCAGAGTACAGGCCTCGGTGTAAAGATCATTCCTTCAACGATAAACGCGAATCCGACCATCACCACTGGTGAGACAAATCCGCGACTCATCAGTGAAGAGCACTTTTTGCCAGTCCTGTCTGGTCCAGCGACAGTGGGCGACGTTGTTGCCGGTGATGTCTATTGAGGACCTGCCTTACAACAGGCCTGCAAGCCCTCAGTCCAGCTCTCAGCCTATTGCGGACAGTCTGAGCACTGATGGAGGGATTTTGCGTTCCTGGTGTAACTCGGGCAGTTGTTGTTACTATCCTGTACCTGTCCCGCAGGTGTGATGTTCAGATGTTCCGATCCACACCTGCAGTCCTCGTGCCTCTTGCGGCATGCCTAAGGCAAGTTCACGCAGATGAGCAGGGACTCTGAGCATCTTTCTTTTGGTGTTTTCCAGAGTCAGTAGAAAGGCCTCTTTAGTGTCCTAAATTTTCATAACTGTCAGCTTAATTGCCTACCGTCTGTAAGCTGTTAGTGTCTTAACGACCGTTTCACATGTGCATGTTCAGTAATTGTTTATGGTTCATTGAACAAGCATGTGAAACAGTGTTTAAACCCTTTACAATGAAGATCTGTGAAGTTATTTGGATGTTTACAAATTATCTTTGAAAGACAGGTTCCGGAAAAAGGGACGTTTCTATTTTTGCTAAGTTTATATTGTATAAATCAATAAAAATGAAGGCTATTCAAATACACACTTTTTCACACAAATATTATGTTATCCTACATTATATGTAATTGGTGTTACCCAATGGAAAAGAAGGGAAATTTCTTTTTGTGCAAAATGATTAAACACGTCACTTTAGTAAATTATTTTAAAATTGTTAATGACCTTAGATTTGAGCATCTGTGGCCATTGGTGTTATCGTCATTGGTGTTACTGTCAGTAGTGTTAGACCTACTACTCCTACTGGTGGCACATTGTTTTCATAATGGTACAAATGGTTTAAAGTCATTGAGCTGCCATATTAGTTGATTTAGAATGGGAAGATCTACCCAAGTACATAAAACAATTCTAAGTTTAAAAAAATCCAAATGCCATGCCCAAATGCTACTGCAATTCTTGAACCACCCAATACATACATAAATGCTAATTTAAATCACTTCAGAGAAGCACAGTATTGCTGTTTTGTCACAAAGATGATTTTATCGAATACATTTGAAAAACATAAAAATATAATTATTAATTAATCATAGCACAATATACTGTAGGTACAGTACATGGTTTAATAACTACCTCAAGACTGCCTACCATGTACAACACAATTCCTGTCACCCCTTTTGCGCTATACTCACTAATGCCCAGCAATGATTGACCACTTAAGACTGGTAATAGTTAGATATACTGAATGTAACATGACAGTATGTGATGGATTCGTTTATGTCTATTGCACATAAATATAACCATTATAAACCATGGTAAATCATAATATTTGATTGGTGGGAGATAGTTGTCAGCACTCCAGTCTTTCCATTTCCTCCCATGATGCCCTAGTAGTAAGTTCCAGAATGGAATAGATTTCATAACAATGGTGCCCCAAAGTGCCAAGCTATTGATTTTTAAAAATATATCATTTACATTAAACGCAATAACCTCTTTAAATCCAGACTTTTCAACTTTGCTACTCATATGGCTGTCTCAACTCTCAACTTGCGTTGACCCCACTTTAACTCAATCAGACCACACCGGCACAAAGCTTTAAGGTTGATTAAATATTAAAAATACGTGTTGTTATTACATTCTATTGTAATGCACCGTAAATGGCAGTCTGTACACTTTAAAGACAATCTTATATAATACAACCCCGATAGAATCACTACTTTACAGGAGAGCCATTTGAACGTAAACCTTTTATTTGTGTTTTAAATGTGGGTTTTTTTGGGGCAGAAATGCCTTCTGGAACATGTGAACTTTCATGTGCCTTAATAACAAACTTGTATGCCATCTGTAAATATAATACAATTGTTAAATTGCGAGCCTAGTTGGTTTAGCCACAGACAAAGTCAGCAACCTTCCCACTAGCCTTGATTGGCTAAGATAATGAGTGGGCTGGACATGCCGAGAGATCGAGTATTGAAATCAGTGGTATGATAACTAAGGAAATGGAGAAAACACCTGTCTCCAGATTACATCTTCAAACTAAGGGCAACCATGGCATCCGTAACAGAGTGGGAGAAGCGTCCATCAATGTATACAGGTCCATCAATGCATACAGGTAATATAGTCTAGTTAACTACATTTTCAGATATTACACATTTCTAATGTTATGTATATGATCTGTGTAGTAATATTATTCATATCTCAGAGCCATTTGCTTTACTAGTTATAGCCTAATGTTAGCTAGCTAACATTGAACCTGGTTTATCAACTTTCAAAGAATAATTAATTTACCATTGTTCCTCAACTTTAGTGTAGGATATACCATTTTCTAACTCTGAGTTTGTACTTTTATCCAATGGAAAAAAAACACAATTTCAAATTTTGCTACATAAGACTGAATCGAGCCGGTGGGTCACAAACGTATGCCATGCAAAAACACTAGAGCGTTATTGCATGAATAAGGCCTTTAAAGGGCTACATAGGGCCAGTAATGCATTACACCTGGAATAAAGGCTTACATTTTTATTGGGTGGGAGGGACTTTGTTAAGGCTCTTTATTCACACCTTTTTCATTGTTGTAACGATCGTCTTCGGGAGAAAGAGAGGAGGACCAAAGCGCAGCGTGGTAAGTGTTCATGATGATGTTTTTAATTAAACTCAGAACACTAAACTAATCAATAAACGACGTGAACAAACGAAACAGTACTGTGTGGCGACAAATACTGACACGGAAGACAAACACCCACAAACCAAAAGACAAAACAGGCTACCTAAATATGGTTCCCAATCAGAGACAACGACTAACACCTGCCTCTGATTGAGAACCATATCAGGCCAAACACAGAAACAGACAAACTAGACATACAACATAGAATGCCCACTCAGATCACACCCTGACCAAACAAAACATATAAACATACAAAGCAAACTATGGTCAGGGCGTGACAATTGTAGGTTTCATAACATTTGTTACTCTCCACCATCCAACACTCACCGCTTTGACCTAGTTTTCTTAATAACCAATAAATCATTCATAATGTTTAACCAGTGTGAACTCATTCTTCCTCTATCCTTAGCAAACATTACCCAAACTTACAGTGTCCATATTAGGACAGCCCCAGTCTCAGCAGGAGACATTGCCCTGATGTAGACGTAACCAATACAAGTCTGCAAAGGCAAATAGAGGTTACTGAACCTTCCATCCAAAACTTCTTCTTTAATTACCTTTAGCTTCTAGACGAGCATTACCTCAAAAATCCAGACTCATGTCCCTTCCTTGGTGTAGCTCTATCCTTATAGAGCATTGAGTAATGTTTAGGGAGGTGAAATGACTAAGGCCAGGTTTGACGTCAACAATCTGTGATTTAAAAAAAGAAAATGGGAAAGATATTGCTTTCATTCTCTCTCAGAATATCATAAATAAATATTTTGCTGTCCATTTGGCTGGAATGCAGTGTCTATGCCTACACAAAGCACAGCAGTCTCTAGTGCACAGTAGTTTCTGCTCTAGGAAATATGTCATCTGTTTTGATATGCATTGAAAGATCTTGTCTGTGACATTGGTCTCTGATGTCTCTGACCTTCATCTCTATGCCACTAGTGACCGCATTTACCCGGAATGATCGTCCAATAGAATGCAAGCACCGACTGAGCCCGGCTCTAATGATGTGCAAAAATAGAAGAGAGGGCAGAATTGCACTCATTATCTTCATATACAACAAGGTTATATTGCCCAACGTTTTTGTATGGCATTAATATCTTTAATGAGATGGAGTTTTTGTAGTCATCAAGAACTGTTTGATACCTAGTACCAGAGCTGTAAATGGCTAGGCAATTTTTTTTGCCTTGGATATGATTGGAGATCATATTTAGGCAGCCTTTTCCCACTGGGTTTTTGTGGGATCTTGTTCGTTTGTGTGTAGTTGCCAGTGTGCACTGCATTTGACTTCACGTTTCATTTTTGCTCTGTATTGTTTTGGTGAGTTTCTTTAATTAAACAGGTGGAACTCTATGCACGGTCTGTTAATTCTACAAACGACCGTGACAATTATATTTATTTTGTATCATCCCTTTCAATTTTTTTTTGTGTGTCCTCAACCCTATCTCCCCTGGCCTCAGAGCCAGGGCTGGATTAATGCAGGGGCTGATTCCCCTGGGCCCAGGCTCGTGGGGGCCAAGAGAAAGCAAAATATGTTAATAAATATTATTAAGCAAATATAGACCGTATATATTATATATACCGTGTATAGCATATACAGTTGAAGTCGGAAGTTTACATACACATATGTTGGAATCATTAAAACTAGTTTTTCAACCACTCCAGAAATTTCGTGTTAACAAACTATAGTTTTGGCAAGTCGGTTACGACATCTACTTTGTGCATGACACAAGTAATTTGTACAACAATTGTTTACAGACAGACTATTTAACTTATAATTCACTGTATCACAATTCCAGTGGGTCAGAAGTTTACATACACTAAGTTGACTGTGCCTTTAAACAGCTTGGAAAATTCCAGAACATGATGTCACGGCTTTAGAAACTTTTGATAGGCTAATTGACATAATTTGAGTCAATTGCAGGTGTATCTGTGGATGTATTTCAAGGCCTACCTTCAAACGCAGTGCCTCTTTGCTTGACATCATGGGAAAATCAAAAGAAATCAGCTAAGAACTCAGAAAAAAAATTGTAGACCTCCACAAGTCTGGTTCATCCTTGGGAGCAATTTTCAAATGCCTGAAGGTACCATGTTCATCTGTACAAAAAATTGTACGCAAGTATTAACACCACCGTAAGAAGTTAACAGAATGCTAACAAAATTAGCATCATTAATAGTACATTTCCATTGAGGATGCTAGCTAAATATCCTAACGAGTGCAAACGAAAATAGACAAATTGCAAAGATAGGCAATCCAGCTCATGAAGTTAATCATATATAGGTAGGTTTGGACATTTACAAGTGAATCTAAACTAGAGACATCAAGACCGGCCGCTCATTAGGCAGGATTAGACGGCCACTTATGGTGGCAGATTGACCAAGACGCACCTCCAACAACACATAAAACCTCCATCTCATCACTCAACCAGTGACATATGGGCTTTTTAGGTGAGCGCTGAGGCCGCCCTGTGATAAGCAATGCCCACTTTATCAGTTGGTCTCTCCAGAGTTCGATCGGGTTCATGTCCGGGCACCGGCTGGACCACTCAATGACATTCAGAGACTTGTCCCAAAGCCACTCCTGTGTTGCCTTGGCTGTGTGCTTAGGGTCGTTGTTCTGCTGGAAGGTGAACCTTGGCCCCAGTCTGAGGTCTTGGGAGCTCTGGAGCAGGTTTTCATCAAGGATCTGTCTGTACTTTGCTCCGTTTATCTTTTCCTCAATCCTGATTAGTCTCCCAGTCCCTGCAGCTGAAAAACATCCCCACAGCATGATGCTGCTACCACCATGCTTCACCGTAGGAACCAGAGAACCTTGTTTCTCATGGTCTGAGAATCCTTTAGGTGCCTTTTGGCAAACTCCAAGCGGGATGTCATGTGCCTTTTACTGAGGAGTGGCTTCCGTCTGGCCACTCTACCATAAAGGCCTGATTGGTGGAGTGCTGAAGAGATGGTTGTCCTTCTGGAAGGTTCTCCCATCTCCACAGAGGAACTCTGGAGCTCTGTCAGAGTGACCAAAGGGTTCTTGGTCACCTCCTTGACCATGGCCCTTCTCCCCCGATTGCTCAGTTTGGCCGGGTGGCCATGTCTAGGAAGAGTCTTGGTGTTTCCAAACTTCTTTCAGTTAAGAATTATGGAGACCACTGTGTTCTTGGGGACCTTCAATGCTGCAGAAATGTTTTGGAATCCTTCCCCAGATGTGTTGCTCAACACAATCCTGTCTCTGAGATCTACAGACAATTCCTTCGAACTCATGGTTTGGTTTTTGCTCTGACATGCACTGTCAACTGTGGGACCTTATATAGACAGGTGTGTGCCTTTCCAAGTCATGTCCAATCAATTGAATTTACCACAGGTGTACTCCAATCAAGTGGTAGAAATATCTCAAGGACGATCTATGGAAACAGGATGCACATGAGCTCAATTTCTAGTCTCAAAGCAAATGGTCTGAATACAAATGTTAATAAGGTATTTCTGTTTTTTATTTTTTTTAATTAGCAAAAAATTTGAAAACCTGGTTTAACTTTGTCATTATGGGTTATTGTGTGTAGATTGATGAGGGGAAAGATGTAATCGATTTTAGAATAAGGCTGTAATGTAACAAAATGTGAAAATAGTCAGGTCTGAATACTTTCCGAATGCACTGTATATACTGTATATATATGTATACATATATATAGCTTCCTAACGTTGTCCAATCTGTGTGTTGCTTCATTGCCCTGGGCTATTGTTTATCTGAATTCAAGACCAGATTGATCTCAGTTCGTAGCCACTCATTTCGGTCATTTGTGTGGTATTCAAAATGATTCAGCTTCTTTCATATTTTATGTAAATTACTCAGAATTGCATGACATACGTTTAAAAAAATAATAATTCAGACCCTGCTAAAAAATAAATCCCCATTTGTGGAAATACAAAAAATGCCTCTGTTCAACTGTAGCCTATGAATGAAAAGCTAGCCGGTTGTCACACCAAGCCGGAGCAGTGTGAAAGTTATTCACAGCTTCTCTTTAGGGAAGTCAATGCGAGCAGGTCTATGATTCATAGTCTGTGTCCGTTTCATTCACACTGTTGTATAACTCACAGTATGTCTTGTCAAGTGAACTCTGGTCGTATCACACAGAATGACCTCACACGAGGCCACGTTAGTATCAAAGATAACAAGCTTCCCATCAGCTACACTGTGCTTGTTTGTTTTGTGCTAACATATCAGCTCAGTGGCCTTTGTCAGAGGTTTCGTGATGTTCACATTTCATCACTATTCGTTTTTTTAAAACATTGTTAGCATCAGTCACAACACTAAACTTATCTAAGCTTATCTAATTTAGTTTAAGTCAAAATCCAATATGGCCGCCAGCTGATTAAAGCCTATTGAAAGCAACTGTGATGTATCATCCACAGGTCTCTGCAGTGGGTTCACTGTTAGTGATAGCATCAGTGACAGTACTCTTTGTAGTTATGCTCACAGCTCTTGGCAGAGGTAAGACAGGGATATGGAGAAGGGAGGAGAGGAGCCGTGGAGGAGAGGAGACGGGGAGGGTGTGGTGGTCGATGTCAGCAGCAAGGCTTTTTCATTAGGCAGTGGTGAAATGGGTCGTTGAGCTTCATAAACCAGGGAATAATGTCCAAAAACAAAGAAAGAGAATGAGAAAAAGAAAGTGAAGAATACCCAGCTAGTCATTTGATTTGGGCAAATGAGGTAAAGAGGATGCCTAGCTCAATGTGTTTTCTATGCACATGGAAAAGTAAACTGACTCGACTCTCTCTACACTAGACCGAACAACAGAGGAGATATTCTTATATCGTTCCAATGTCCCAGATACTGCATGCATGCATGCACACACACACACAGCACAGGCTGGGTTAAACTGTGCTCATAATCATTAAGAGTAAGACTTTCTTATATAGACATTCATAAAGCCTTTATAGATAACACTTAATACTGTATGTCACAACAGCAAACTTGAGCCATTATTTCATGAGCTAGCATTGGCTTCCATTTTGAAACAAAGTTTTTCTTCAAGAGATAAGTTCACAGTATTTAATTGCTTTATCTTTTCTTCCATAGCCAATAAAGAAAATATCCAAAAACATCTAGTCTGTCACATCTTCTCCTGCTCCTCCGCTCCGGCGTACGACATCGTCAGAATACTAACCACCGGTCCTAGGATTCATCATTACACACACCTGACACTCATCATTACGCATACATGTTAATCATTATGATTCACACCTGGTCTTCATTACCTTCATCATTTCTCCCCTTTCTATGTCACTCCCTTATGCTTTCGCATCAGTTGGTATTGTTCTTTTGTATCGGTGTGTAGCCTTATGTATGTCTCGTTACTGGTTTTGTTTTATTAAACGTTTCACCTGCACCTGCTTCCTGACTCACAGCTCCATTGTTACATAGTCAGAGTGGTTGCTTACCAATTGACACCCTATTCCCTACATAGTGAACTACTTTAACCAAAGCCCTATGGGCCCACGTCAAAAGTAATGCACTATATATGGAATAGGTTGCCATTTGGGATGGACCCATAATCAGAATGTGTGGGAAAATCAGTGCTCATGTCCAGCTGGCAACACCAGTGGGTCCAGTGTAATCAGAGTTACAGAATTACAGATACATTAATCATCTTTGCTTTAACACTGGCTGTAATTCATGTGTCACACAGCTGTACCCCTCTTGCTTTCCCGCATGTTATGGAGACTCATTAAGAGTAATTAAAAGTAATGACGGTGATTATGCAACGCTCTTGAGCGGCATCCACTGGGACCTTGATATTTCCGAACAGGCAATGACACAGACAATCCTATCTCAATGCCGATCTAAAGGGGGAGCAGCATGTTGACTTCTGAAATTTAGGGGCGGTTTCTTGGACAGAGTTTAATTTTCAGGATGAGGCTAATTCTACTTAAATTAATGCAGATTTAAAAAATGGCTTTCTGAGATGTTGCTTAACTTCAGATTAATTAGTTCTAGACTAGGGAGTCCCAGACTAAGGTAAATAAGGATTAATTGTTTAATCTTTGTGAAGCCTAATTAGATGATGTGCACTTGGTGCTGACCTGAGGATGCTTAAAAAAACAGGGATGGGACACTAATACATAAGCATTGTGGAATTGCTTATATATTAGTGTAAACTAAACAATGGACGGAGGTAAGGAGAAACGTTCAAAGAATTTCAGTGACTTTGAAAAAACCCTCTTGAAGCGAATAGTATCAAACCAATCAATTATCGAGAACAAACTCAAATGAAAAGTAAACAAAAGGACGCTACAACAACTATTGTTGGCCCACTTTTACAACTCAGAGTCACTTTGAAATAGTTTAGTTTAGTTTTCTTGTGTAACACAACACAGTGGGGCCTAAATGGGTGTGACATAAATGTAACAAACAATATCATACATAATTACTAATAATTTCTATATTGTCTTCTTTCTAAGGTCCCATGAAAAAAGATAAAAATCAACTGAAAGAAGACAAATGCTGTTGCTCGTAGGGAGCCTTTCAAAACTGGTGGCAGACCCCCAGTAATACCAGAGCCAGATGAGCTTGGGGACTTGTTGACCGGGATCATTCATAGCCATCAACCCCTGTAAGGTATCCCCGATGATGACCATTTGGACAGTTCAGATGGGGGACCTTTCCAATCCTCATTTGGTAGGACACATTCGTTCAACATGTGCCATTCCCGGACTACAGTGAATATGTAATGTTGACAGTCATCTCTTGCACTCCCATAATAAAAAGAATATGTCACAAACTCAACTCTGAATAAATAATGTTCCCTAATGCAGCAATGTAATCATTTTCTAGAGGCAGATGATCACCATAGCTTGGAGGGGATAAGACAGGATAAAGGTCAGCCTGCTACATCTGCAGATTAGAGTGTCTAGTTTGTGAAACAGACGCCTCAAAAGTCCTCAACTGGCAGCTTCATTAAATAGTACCCGCAAAACACCAGTCTCAACGTCAACAGTGAAGAGGCGACTCTGGGTTGCTGGCCTTCTAGGCAAAAACCTCAAGGTGACCAGTACTTGTAGGGAAAGAGGGATGGGCCTTCCCCTAAGAGAGTCAGATTAAAGCCTTGGCTTCAGCAAACTAATTATGACAGCTGCATTTTTTTTGTACATAGGGAAAAGGTCACATAAATAGATTTCATCAAAGTCATTCAGTGGGTTTATCCTGTCTATAACCACATTTCTGTCTGGCCTTGGTGGTGCTCTTTGATCATCAATGAATAGTCCAGGTAATCCTCCATTGCCAAGTTCAACCTGGTGGTTCATCTGAAGGTTAACCTGCTTTGGCCAGGTTTAATTTAAACCTTCACTTAGATCTAGATTAACTGTAATCGTCCTTCTAAAAAATCGGACTTTTTAAATCTAGACTAGGGCAAGTCTGAGACTATTTTAAACCATGTCTGAGAAATTCCATTTCCGTTAGTCCAGTTTAAAAGGGCAATTTAGTCTAGGATTAGGCTTAATCTGTGTTCGCGAAACTGCCCCTTAGAGTTTTATGAGTTGAGTACATGAGGTAAATTAGGGGTAAATTGTTAGCATTAAGAGGGTGGTGTTAAAAGGTTAGTGTTAAGTAGTTAGTGTTACTTTAAGGAGGCAGGAGTTACTGTAAGCAACTAGTGTTAAATTTGTGCTGAGCTCTGAGACCAGACTTCTCCGAGATGTATGATAAATTACTTCATACAAGTGGGTAAGACGTACACTATTATACTAAACGTCCTCTAATTCGTATGATATTGTACAACCGCTATTCCACTCATAACGTAACCTAATCTAATATATCATACAAAATGGAGGGAAACCAAATCCTATGAATTGCCCTGAGGCCAGGTTGCTGAGACGGTAATACAAGCTGTCTGTTGAACTTTCAGACTGAGCCAAAGTAACGGTTTGGAGCTCAGAGTTGAGGGGTGTTGATAGGTGTTGCTGGGTAGCACAGGCAGGTCGTAAGGCCCACTTCATTATACTGACTTCAAAGCACAGGGAGAATATTGCTATGGCAGATGAGGGAGCGCTCCCTAGATTCCAGTTTATTCCGTGGAATTCTAGGATACACAGTGGGATCCAAACAAGATTCAAACACGACTGGGATGGATTCGAAAAAAGATTCATACAGACTGCACAGGATGGATCAAATCAGACTATCCATGATGGATTATTATGACAGTTCTCATTCCCGTCAACATCTATTAGAAATCATCCTGAATTACAAGGTACTATTTAATTGTTTATTGAGCACAGGTGTGTAATGTGCAGCAGAGCGCCATATGCACAAAGTGTTGGGAGCTGGGGGAAGATACAGCGGGCATTCAGTAAGCTGTAACGGAACAAGCAAACAACAATAGTCATTGTGTTGTGCTAACTGCGTTTATTTTCCAGAAGCTGAGCTGTGTACTTACCGTGATGTGCATTCCATTTGCTTCATGTCATGCCGCCCAGCTATGCTAGTCTAATGCTAAGCTAACATAGCACGGGTTCAGTTTTCCTTGAGTTCATTACACAGTGGGGCAAAAAAGTATTTAGTCAGCCAACACTTGTGCATGTTCTCCCACTTAAAAAGATGAGAGAGGCCTGTAATTTTCATCATAGGTACACTTCAACTATGACAGACAAAATGAGAAAAACAAATCCAGAAAATCACATTGTAGGATTTTTTATGAATTTATTTGCAAATTATGGTGGAAAATAAGTATTTGGTCACCTACAAACAAGCAAGATTTCTAGCTCTCGCAGACCTGTAACTTCTTCTTTAAGAGGCTCCTCTGTCCTCCACTCCTTACCTGTAATAATGGCACCTGTTTGAACTTGTTATCAGTATAAAAGACACCTGTCCACAACCTCAAACTGTCACACTCCAAACTCCACTATGGCCAAGACCAAAGAGCTGTCAAAGGACACCAGAAACAAAATTGTAGACCTGCACCAGGCTGGGAAGACTGAATCTGCAATAGGTAAGCAGCTTGGTTTGAAGAAATCAACTGTGGGAGCAATTATTAGGAAATGGAAGACAACTCGTTGTGTTTGGAGGACAAAGAATGCTGAGTTGCATCCAAAGAACACCGTATCTACTGTGAAGCATGGGGGTGGAAACATCATGCTTTGGGGCTGTTTTTCTGCAAAGGGACCCGGACGACTGATCCGTGTAAAGGAAAGAATGAATGGGGCCATGTATCGTGAGATTTTGAGTGAAAACCTCCTTCCATCAGCAAGGGCATTGAAGATGAAACGTGGCTGGGTCTTTTAGCATGACAATGATCCCAAACACACCGCCCGGGCAACGAAGGAGTGGCTTCGTAAGAAGCATTTCAAGGTCCTGGAGTGGCCTAGCCAGTCTCCAGATGTCAACCCCATAGAAAATCTTTGGAGGGAGTTGAAAGTCCGTGTTGCCCAGCAACAGCCCCAAAACATCACTGCTCTAGAGGAGATCTGCATGGAGGAATGGGCCAAAATACCAGCAACAGTGTGTGAAAACCTTGTGAAGACTTACAGAAAACGTTTGACCTCTGTCATTGCCAACAAAGGGTATATAACAAAGTATTAAGATAAAATTTTGTTATTGACCAAATACTTATTTTCCACCATAATTTGCAAATAAATTCATTAAAAATCCTACAATGTGATTTTCTGGATTTTTTTTTCCTCATTTTGTCTGTCATAGTTGAAGTGTACCTATGATGAAAATTACAGGCCTCTCTCATCTTTTTAAGTGAGAGAACTTGCACAATTGGTGGCTGACTAAATACTTTTTTGCCCCACTGTATTTATGTTTAGACAAGTTTACTTCATTTTTTCAGATTTGGCATTTTAGATTTTTCTTATTTTTGGGACTCTGGCACTCAGCTTTGCTTGAAAATAAAAATAAATCCAGTTGCAACTATCAACGATCCTCTCGTCCAGTCCTTTGGCACCGTAGACACTTCTCCAGCCAGTCCGCCTCCTTACAATTACAGTATATACAATATTCAGTATTAATACAGGATTCTTAAACTAAAGATTGTTGTCTAGTAGCACAACAAGATGAGGCGGGATTTATTTTGCTATATACTATCCTCTCTGCTTAGTGAACTGGTGGATAGTGGGTCAGGTTAGAAGACACAGCGTACAGTACAATGTATTCACAAACCCACAACAAACAAACAGGCATACTTATAAACAAGTGTGTACTTCCAAACTAAGGGATGCGGAGGAGGCTTTGGATAAAATGTTTCAGAACTCTTTTCGGTTCTGCTATGGCAATGGTGACAGATGGCCACACACTGCTCATGAGTTCCTCTTGTCTGACTAAAAATATATAGCCACTGTTCTGGCAATACACACACACACACACTGAGTACTGCTGGGGTAGAGGTATCTGGTATTTTGTTCCCCTGTCACCTGTCCCCCAAAGGTGAGAGTGCCAGGGTGAGGTCTAGGAACCAGCTGTCTCATATTTCTGATACACTTGCGGTCATTGACTAGTACATGCATATACTCTTTCTCTGCCAACACACACACACACACACACACACACACACACACACACACACACACACACACACACACACACACACACACACACACACACACACACACACACACACACACACACACACACACACACACACACACACACACACACACACACACACACACACACACACTGTTGTCTCAAATACACATTGGTTCCTCCTCTCTCTTTTCCTTTTGACATGCTTTTGACACACACACATACACACACAGAGATCCTGCCCTGTTCTTTAGTTGTGATCTGATGGAGTAGAAGTGTCCTTTCTCATCTCTTATAGACATAGATCTGACCGAGTGTGGAGCATCCCTCAGCAGTCTGCTCCAACCAAGATACATATTTCACGGTTCTAATCATCAGTCCAAATTTGACCCACCTAATCAATTAAGCAGTGCTAGCCTACCATAAACACGTTTCCAATACGTACAGTTCCATTTACTGAAACCATGATAGAATGTATCTATTTCTATGATGAAACAGGGGCATCATTTGGGTTCCTTCATTGGAATTATATTGAATTCTGCTTATATCACACTACACCCCAATAAACATAAGAGTTCAAATGCTTTTGACCAAGAAGTTACAGGTTCAATGGCACAACATTTCTGCTGTGCGCTATCAGCACCATGGACAGTGCCCTACACCCTAAAGCAAAGAAGCACATGGCTGAGCTCTTTAATCACCACTTCTTTAAGTCAGGATTCCTATTTGACTCAGCCATGCATCCTTGCCCGTCCAACATTTCCTCATCCCCCACCCCTTATAATGCGACTAGCTCATCGCAAGTCCCACTGATTGATGCTTATTTATAAAACCCTCTTAGGCCTCACTCCCCCATATCTGAGATATCTACCGCAGCCCTCATCCTCCACATACAAGACACGTTCTGCCAGTCACAAGATTTTGATTTTAAAAAACAACCAGCTACACTGTTTCAATCTTACCTTTTCAAACAAGTTGCAGCCTCCTTGATGCTCCGTGGAACTTCCTGAGTAATCGATCATTCCATTCTCCCCGAAATCTTCTTGTAAGATCCCCCATTACAGCTGTGCATTTGTTTTTTTTGTTTTTTTGCTTTATGTGCTATTGCTCTGTCTGTGTGCTACGTTGTGCTTGACCTATGTTGCTCTGCTCTGTAAATTGGTATGGAATCAGCTCGATCCCCTCTGTCAAAGATGCTTGGATGTTCTTTTTTGATATTTTCAGTGGTATTGTTAACAAACCCCATTAAAGAAAATGAGAATTAAAAACAGGTTCAGCCCCTGGTTCGACCGTGATCTTGCAGAGTTACTCCCCCTCGAGAATTGCATTTGGCGAAAGGCTCGGCACACGCGTACTCAGGCTGACTGGCTCTCGTTCAGGCAAATTAAAAATAAGTGCACTCAGGCTATCCGGAAGGCCAAAGTTAGTTACTTTAAGGAGCAGTTCTCTCTTTGTGGGTCTAACCCCAAGAAGTTCTGGAAAATGGTTAAAGACCTGAAGAATAAACCCTCTTCCTCACATCTGCCCATGTCCATTAATGTTGATGATGTTGTTGTTACTGACAAGAAGCACATGGCTGAGCTCTTTAATCACCACTTCTTTAAGTCAGGCTTCCTATTTGACTCAGCCATGCATCCTTGCCCGTCCAACATTTCCTCATCTCCCACCCCTTATAATGCGACTAGCCCAACGCAAGTCCCACTGATTGATGCTTATTTTTAAAACCCTCTTAGGCCTCACTTCCCCCTATCTGAGATATCTACCGCAGCCCTCATCCTCCACATACAAGACACGTTCTGCCAGTCACATTCTGTTAAAGGTCCCCAAAGCACACACATCCCTGGGTCGCTGGTCTTTTCAGTTCGCTGCAGCTAGCGACTGGAACGAGCTGCAACAAACACTCAAACTGGACAGTTTTATCTCAATCTCTTCATTCAAAGACTAATTCATGTACACGCTTACTGACAGTTATGGCTGTTTTGCGTGATGTATTGTTTTCAACACCTTCTTGCCCATTGTGCTGTTGTCTGTGCCCAATAATGTTTGTACCATGTTTTATGCTGTTGCCATGTTGTGTTGCTACCATGCTGTGTTGTCATGTGTTGCTGCCTTGCTCTGTTGTTGTCTTAGGTCTGTCTTTATGTAGTGGTGTGTTGTCTCTCTTGTCGAGATGTGTGTTTTCCACTATATTTATATTTTATTAAAAAATATATATACACTGCTCAAAAAAATAAAGGGAACACTTAAACAACACAATGTAACTCCAAGTCAATCACACTTCTGTGAAATCAAACTGTCCACTTCGGAAGCAATACTGATTGACAATACATTTCACATGCTGTTGTGCAAATGGAATAGACAAAAGGTGGAAATTATAGGCAATTAGTAAGACACCCCCAAAAAAGGAGTGGTTCTGCAGGTGGTGACCACAGACCACTTCTCTTCCTATGCTTCCTGGCTGATGTTTTGGTCACTTTTGAATGCTGGCGGTGCTTTCACTCTAGTGGTAGCATGAGACGGAGTCTGCAACCCACACAAGTGGCTCAGATAGTGCAGTTCATCCAGGATGGCACATCAATGCGAGCTGTGGCAAAAAGGTTTGCTGTGTCTGTCAGCGTAGTGTCCAGAGCATGGAGGCGCTACCAGGAGACAGGCCAGTACATCAGGAGACGTGGAGGAGGCCGTAGGAGGGCAACAACCCAGCAGCGGGACCGCTACCTCCGCCTTTGTGCAAGGAGGTGCACTGCCAGAGCCCTGCAAAATGATCTCCAGCAGGCCACAAATGTGCATGTGGTAGCATATGGTCTCACAAGGGGTCTGTGGATCTCATCTTGGTACCTAATGGCAGTCAGGCTACCTCTGTGGCCTGCTGGAGGTCATTTTGCAGGGCGCTGGCAGTGCACCTCCTTGCACAAAGGCGGAGGTAGCGGTCCTGCTGCTGGGTTGTTGCCCTCCTACGGCCTCCTCCACGTCTCCTGATGTACTGGCCTGTCTCCTGGTAGCGCCTCCATGCTCTGGACACTACGCTGACAGACACAGCAAACCTTTTTGCCACAGCTCGCATTGATGTGCCATCCTGGATGAACTGCACTACCTGAGCAGCTTGTGTGGGTTGTAGACTCCGTCTCATGCTAACCACTAGAGTGAGAGCACTGCCAGCATTCAAAAGTGACCAAAACATCAGCCAGGAAGCATAGGAACTGAGAAGTGGTCTGTGGTCACCACCTGCAGAATCACTCCTTTTTTGGGGGTGTCTTGCTAATTGCCTATAATTTCCACCTTTTTGTCTATTCCATTTGCACAACAGCATGTGAAATTTATTGTCAATCAGTGTTGCTTCCTAAGTGGACAGTTTGATTTCACAGAAGTGTGATTGACTTGGAGTTACATTGTGTTGTTTAAGTGTTCCCTTTATTTTTTTGAGCAGTGTATAATATTTCACACGGAAAGTACTATGTTCAATAGGAAAGTAAAATTCAGAAGTGTGCGCCTTCTCCCTCACGTGCCGAAAAAGATTGATTTGGTCCAGGTGGTCCAGAAGCCATAGGAATTGCAATTTGGGTGACGGACATATGTTAAAGCAATAGGTTTCCAAAATAAGAGCCTGGGAGCTGGTCTGAAAATTCTGGTCTGATTTTCTTCAGGTTTTTGCCTGACATATCAATTCTGTTCTAGTCCCAGACATTATTTTAACAGTTTTAGACACTTTAGAGTGTTTTCTATCCAATGCTACCAATTATATGCATATCCTTGTAACGGGCTTCTTCCATCTCTTCATCCGAAGAGGAGTAACAAGGATTGGACCAAAGTGCAGCGCGGCTAGTGTTCAACATGTTTAATAAAATAACAAGTGAAACACTACAAACATACAAAATAACAAAATGTGCAGAAACCGAGACAGAGCTATCTTGTGCAGACAATCACAGTGACAGGTAACAAACACCCACAAAATCCCAACACAAAACAAGCCTCCTATATATGAGTCTCAATCAGAGACAACGACTACCATCTGCCTCTGATTGAGAACCCACACTAGGCTGACATAGAAACAGACAAACTAGACACACAACATAGAATTCCCACCCAGCTCACGTCCTGACCCACTAAACACATACAAAACAACAGAAAACAGGTCAGGAACGTGACAATCCTGGTTTCTGGGCCTGAGTAACAGGCAGCTTACTTTGGGCACTTCAGTCAGGCGGAAATTCAGGATACTGCCCCCTAGCCCTAAGAATTAAGGGAATGGTCTCTTGGAAACAGTCAGTCTTGCACATCACTGGAACATCCCTAGAAAAACATAATGACCTAATGAGACTCTTATGGGAACGAACATTCTCGAAAGTAGTGGGAATGTTTTTTGTTAGCTGGATAGGGTGCTCTGCCTGTGTGCTGCTGTTGTGGTCCATACACACCAACACAGTCGTGAAGAAGGCAGGCTGAAAAGACTTGGCATGCGCCCGATCCTCAAAAAGTTACACAGCTGCACCAGTGAAAGCATCTTAACTGGCTGCAATACCGCTTGGTATGGCAACTGCTTGGCAACTGACCGTATGGCATTTTAGAGGGTAGTGCATATGGCCCAGTACATTACTGGGGCCGAGCTCCCTGCCATCCAGGACCTCTATACCAGGCGGTGTCAGAGGAAGCCCCTAAAAATTGTCAAAGACTCCAGCCACCCAAGTCATCGACTGTTCTCTCTGCTACCACATGGTAAGTGGTACCGATGCAGGACGCAGAACAGCAGGACGCAGAACAGCTTCTAACCCCAAGTCATAAGACTTTGACCCTCTTTGCACTAACTCTTTTGACTCATCACATGCTGCTGCAACTGTTTACATATAGCCAAGTGAGTTACTCTTTCTGTATTTATTCCTTGTGGTATTTATATTTTTCAATCTTTTTCTCTCTGTGTTGTTCTTCCCAACAATGCACAGATTTTTTTTTTATATATACAACACAATAACTAAATACACAATGAGTAAGTAAGCATTTCACTGTTAGTCTACAAATACAATTGGATTTCATTTGTCTGTGATGTTCTTTGGAGGGAGTGTGGTGGGGACCACAGGTGGCCTCTCAGTGTCTTCCTCTCTCCAAAGTGTCTCAGTATGAGTCTGTATGAGTTCCAGAAGGTCACAGTGAGCAGCAATGTTACCGCTGATGAGGGGATGTGAGGGTGTTGTCACGCCCTGGCCTTAGTTATCTTTGTTTTCTGTATTATTTTAGTTAGGTCAGGGTGTGACATGGGGGATGTTTGTGTGTGTTTGTCTCGTCTTGGGTGGTTGTATTGTCTAGGGTGTTTTTGTAGAGTTCATGGGGTTGTGTTCAGTGAAGGTGTTTAGGTAAGTCTATGGTTGACTGGAATGGTTCTCAATCAGAGACAGCTGTCTATCGTTGTCTCTGATTGGGAGGCATATTTAAGCCAGCCATAGGCATTAGGTAGGTTGTGGGTAATTGTCTATGTTTGACATTAGTAGCTTGTGTCTGCACTTTCGTTTGTTAGCTTCATGGCCGTTTGTTGTTTTTGTTTATTTTGTATTAGTGTTCGTTTCATCTTCTCAAATAAAAGAGGATGTATCTATATCACGCTGCGCCTTGGTCCTCTCGTTCACCTAAAGACGATCGTGACAGGTGTGGTAGTTGGGGTTGTATTCTCTTAGAGTGTGGATGGTGTTATTTGTATTGAAGCAATTCTATGACAACTGACAACTCTTCTGTAGCTCCTCCCTGGTGTCAGCCACCGCTCTCATGATGCTCTCGACCGTTGACAGTTTCTGTCTCAGCACCCCCTTATCCTGCCTCAGAACTGTCATCTCACCTCGAAAGCTCATGCACTTCTTTCTACCTCCAATAGGGAGAAAAGCCTTGGACAGGTAGGACAGGTTATCACTCTCCATGTCTGCTTGGGTGGCTTGGTTAGATATGAGGGACTGGTGACTTATGGAATCAACTGATTTCTCATCAGGGTTTCTCACTGCTATGGCAAATGATTGTGCCCTCTTTTCCACAGAGATGGGGTCAAGTTTCTACAGTGTGTCTGATACTCCGCTGTTATGGAAATGTCAAAATATTACTATAAAATACCATCCACCATCACATAGAATTTGTAGCTACGTTTCACCTAAACATCCCGTGCTTCACCCAAACGTGCTGTGAAAACATTGAAATAATATGATTTGCATTTACTAAGCTGCTAATTATTTCCTTTTAACCATAGTGAATCACTCACATTTAACATATTTACCCATTCATACAGCTGGATATTTACTGACGCAAACCAGGTTAAGAGGGCCTCCTCAAAGGCACAACAGCTGTATGGCTACAGAAGCATTCACATTTCAACAGCAAGCCTCCAGTTTAGTCTCTGGTGCATTTTTCAAACACTGAGGTAATATTACCACGATATTACATCAATCCATATTCTATGATGTTTTCAAGTTGAAATTAGCATATGTTTAGCTATTTGATTTAGAATTGTAGGAGCTCTTTAGGTATTGTAATGGAGACGCTGTGAGTCGAGAAGCAGATGTTAAACATGCAGGTTAACCTTTTCTCAATAGGGGGTGCTGTTAAACGTTCCTCAACTGTAGTGTTTGATATACCATTTTCTACCTCTGAGTTTCTACTTTTATCAAATGGAGTAAAACACCATTTCAAATTTTGCAACATAAGATCGAATCGAGCCGGTTGGTCACAAATAGCCTACTTACTAACCAAGACATCGGACAAAACTTTTTCAATACCTGGTTTGCACACCCCGTGTTGAATTAGTTAGCATTTACTGGTAGATGAGTTGAAACATCTTTTTCCTACCCTACCGGCTACCGATGTTATTCTTCTGTGAGCGGCTCCGTGCCAAAACCAATTGAGACCTGCAAACTTCAGATGATATTCCGCTGTGGCTGTGTGCGGCGCGCATGTGAATATATTTAACGTGCTTTGTGTATGATCTCACTATTGTACTACATAATTGCTAAGTCGTATACCTCCACTACATTGATACGCATCAATACAGATTAATGCCCACTGAAAAAAGTGGGTATACGGCTTATACCCTCCACTACACCACTAGCCCTTTGTGTTTCACTGGCCCTTTGTGTTCTCCTACATGAGTGTGCTGGTATTACGTTTGCTGTCCTTTCAGAATCACGAACCTGTCCCACCACTGTGCAAAAATATCTGTAATAGATAAAGGCTTTTAAGATATTCATGTTTAAACGAAAAGAGTATATATTTGTCTTGGCGAAGCGGTTTATGCACTGACTGAATGGAAGTTGATAATGAGTTTTTTACTCCGCTGGTCTTGGCTGGTCTCGGGAATTAATTACTAGTGTCACGCCCTGATCTGTTTCACCTGTCCTTGTGCTTGTCTCCAACCCCCTCCAGGTGTCGACCATCTTCCACTATTATCCCCTGTGTATTTATACCTGTGTTCTCTGTCTGTTGCCAGTTCGTCTTGTTCGTTCAAGCTTACCAGTGGTTTTCCTGTCAGCTCCTATCGATTCCCAGCCTCTCTTTGCTAGTCCTCCCTGTTTTGACCTTTGCCTGTCCTGACCCTGTACCCGCCTGCCTGACCTCTCTTCCTGACCCTGACCCTGCCTGCTGTCCTGTACCTTTGCTCCACCTCTGGATTACTGAACCCTGCCTGTCCCTGACCCTGTACCCGCCTGCCTGACCTCTCTTCCTGACCCTGACCCTGCCTGCTGTCCTGTACCTTTGCTCCACCTCTGGATTACTGAACCCTGCCTGTCCCTGATCCTGTACCCGCCTGCCTGACCTCTCTGCCTGACCCTGACCCTGCCTGCTGTCCTGTACCTTTGCTCCACCTCTGGATTACTGAACCCTGCCTGTCCCTGATCCTGAGTCCACCTGTACCTTTGCCTCACCCTGGATTTTCAACCCCTGCCTGCTTGACCTGTCTTTGCCTGCCCCTGTTGCTACAATAAACAGTGTTACTTCGACAGTCTGCATCTGGGTCTTGATTCCTGATACTAGTACTCACTGTGAGACCGAGTACAAATGTATCCAACACCAAGGCAAGACCTAGACACTCAATATGTGGTCTCGAGACCTGAACTCGAGTACTACAACACTGCCAAATATCATCCTTTGACCACCCTTGATCACAAACCAGTCTTCCATTTCTGCTAACTGCCTACTTGTAGAAGAGGCTGGTGGGAGGAGCTATAGGGGGACGGGCTCATTGTATTAGCTGGAATGGAGTGAATGGAACTGTCTTATACACATCAAACATATGGAAACCACGTTTGACTCCGTTTCATTAATTCCATTCCAGCCATTACAATGAGCCTGTCCTCCTATAGCTCCTCCCACCAGCCGCCTCTGCCTCCTAGCGATTTAGCTAGCATCTCCACAAAGCCAGGGCTTAACACCACAGCACCTCTACTGAGCTTGACAACTCCATCCATCCATGAAACATCTAGGCTCCATCCATCCTTGCCTATCAGCTCCATACAGCCTTGGTTTAGAAATCCTATTTCTTTCCAGCAAGATCTGAGGTATAGGCTACTAGAGCGTCTTATACTAACTCAATTAGCCTGCAATTCAGTCGCTACTGTAGCTAGTTACCTCAGGTCACCAGCTCTTCAAAGAGCGGGGGAACAGGCTATTGCACATGGCTAGATTCCACATGCTAACCCCATCTCTCTCTCGGCCACGTAGACCTTTCAAGTGCTTCTGTACTGTCTGAACGGATTAGCTTAGCACAGTAGCCGCTAAAACCCACCATTTCCCAGACGTCCAACTCAGCCCCAATATGGCTATACCGCTAATGCCTCAGCTCAGAGAAGACAACATTAACACTTGCTGCAGGGGGTGGCTGATAATTGTTCTCGTTTGCGGTGGGATATTCTCACTGCCTCGCTCTCATCCCACTTTTTTGAGGACCGCCAGATAACTTATCTACGGATGTGTTAATTGGTCTTTCAGCAGGAAGTCAGCTTATTAAAGCGGTCTGCACATGTACCAGACCAAAGACTCAGGAAATGAGACCCGATTTGACCTGACCTTCAGCTAATGTGCAGTCGAAAGGAAACACCGAGAGCTGGACTGGATTTGCATACACATATAGGCGGAGTAGAATTAAATGCAGGAAAGAGGGGGAGGGGATAAACAAAGACATTCAGCCATTTTATAGATGCTAATGCACTGGTCATTTTAACATATTGACGAAAATAATAAAAGTTTGTATCAGTTCTGGTACACAAAGTTTGATTTGAACTCAATATTAAACATTTTATTTGTTTGTGTGTTAAAGACTTAATACATTTGTACATTTACATAATTCAACTTGCTGGTGGAGACCAGCTAGTAGGATCAGGACATAACTGAGGTAAACAGTAGGCTACAAAGCTAAAATTAACATTACACAATGTGATCATAATGCCTACATAACCTGTTATAACAGTCTGACAAAACCTTGACACTTATGACAACTGACATAACACTGTTCTGATGTATACAGTTGTGCGATATCGAACGAAACTATAAATATTCACAATTTCACACAGCAAAACAGTGTATGCATCATGTCATAAGTAGAGGCTACATATGCAAGTTATGCACGCATTTGGACCGCCATTTCAAGTGTCTCTAAACTACCCCTGTCATTAATTACATTATTGCACAGTCGGACAGTGGGGCCTAAGGCAGAGCTAATACATGTTCTACAACCAATGGGAGACTGATGCTTCACCCTATGAGTGATCACAGAAAATCTCCGCCCAGAGTGAGGTCAATGAACCACCATTCTCCTCTGACTACGGTCATCCTTAAAGTGTGACGTATGACAAGGGCACTGACTTCATGACTAGCAGGTAGGTGTTCTAGAGACGATGGAGGAATAAGGAAGGTGAATTGGACAGATTTTGACAAACGTAAACAGTACAACAGATGTATGTACATAGTATATGTGATAGAATGAGACTGACATGGACGAGATAGTGGAACAGACATACTGTATACTACACATTATATGTGATGTAATACACAAGGAAGGCAATTGCTATGAGAACTCATGGCTAGCAGGGCAGTGTTGTTAATAATACTGGTGTTGTTGCAGAACGACTAGACCAGCCAATTATGTTGGATGTTTCGGGAGTGGACAGGAGCTGACAAATGAACCATGAAAACACTGACTGTCACTATAGCGACAGGGATGATGGGCTGTCAGGAAAGAAGGGAAGGGTGGGAGACGCACAAACACACCTGTCTGACATAACAGTAGCAGCAACTTAGCCGATAAATAGAGATGAACGCTTGATAAAGCACACAGTGTGCTTTTCAGATGCTTACATCACTTTTTTTTTTTTTTTTCACTAGCTGAGACTCTCGCGGTTTGGCGGCCTCAATTGATCATCAGCCCACAGCATGCCAAAGGGGGGAGAGAGGTCATCCTACCAGACAACACAGAATGTCTCAGAGACTCAAGTGCAGGAGAAAGACAAGCAGATGGGGAAGGGAGGAAGAGAGCGAGTGAGTGAGAGATAGAAAAAGATGAAGGTGAAGGACGAAGAGTGGGGGGAAGATTGGTTGGCTGGGAGTTTGAGGAGCCTGGAGCGAACATGGGATCTATGATCAATTGTATTGGAATTGCTTTGGTAAAGTTATACAGGATGCATGTGCGCAGTAAAGCAGTAACTCAGTAAAGTACATGATTTAATTGAGTTGAATTGACAGAGGAACGGGACTATTGATGGTTAAGATGGGCTAAAGTCATGATGCGGTCACAGTGTTCAGAATGTGCTCAGGGAGAGACATCACACAAGTGTTAAACAGTACTATTCCAATAGGCCCTGGTCCGATCCCAACCATACTCTAAAGGCTGCTACTGTCCACCCCATTTTTGGCACCATAATGCACCACTATAGAGCATTATAATTTTAGAATGTTCATATACTGTACATGTCATATTATTTTTGCTACATTCAGTGCATTGATCCCTGTTACCTCCTTAAGTAGTAAACGATATTAATAGAGCTACATGGTTGAACTACCTGACAATAATACAGTGTGGCGCTTAACATAGTAAATATCTATAATGCACTGTTTTTAAATTCTCCCCTTTACAAAGAGATTGTGTTTTAGTTGTTCAAACACCCACCCACCTACCTACCGACCCCCCCCCCCCCCGACCCCCCAACACACACACACAGCAAATATAAAATAAACACTCCCTCTATTCTATAACAGTTTCCAAGCATTTGAATGTCAACAGAAGCAATAATATATTTTCTAATTTCTTTTCACATTGGAACATGCCTGTATGAACTAATTAGGCACTGTTACAGAATGAAATGTGTCCTTTTAAACAGTGGTCTACTACAGGAAATCACCTGTAACCCTCAACAGGAAGTTACTCTGAGACAGGAAGTAACCACTGAGATGTTCTGAGATGTTCTGAGATGTCTGACAGCAGGGTCCTGTCTCAGTTCAGACTAGTCTAGATGAGCAATGTCCCATTGTCATAGTAACTGCTACATTGGAGAGTCACCTTCACATATTTTCACCTTTTGAAAAACAATTCATTCTCCCCTATGTCCATAGCCATTTTCACACTTTGGAAATGGCCGGAACTGCTGTGGAATCCCATTCGTTCAGCGATATGTCAGTTAGATAGAAGATCAGTTTGACCTATTGGATCGCTGGCCCTCTGATCAGCTAGTTTTCTAAAGCATGTCACTAGATCAGCTAAGGTTTGGGCCTCCCCAGGTCAAAGGTAATTATGTATATAGAGAGAGAAGCAGAAGAAGAAATATAAAAATAAGAGAAATTCGGGAGAAAGGAGGCAGAATGGAAATGTGTCGTCAGGGAGCATTGACTGTTTCTACTGAACCCAATGTTTAGAATGGCTAGAACTGTTTCTATTAGCATCATTAGCAGTGTTCATGTGTGTACTAAGAAGCAAAATAGCTGAACAGTGGAGCGAGTTGCCGTGAAAAAAACGACGTCAGTCAGTGGACTCTTGAATGTCGCTTCTCCAACTCAGAAAACAGTCTAAGGTCACAAATCAAAATAACAAACGCATGCGCTAGTGATGACTTGTCCAAGAGTGTACTGCCGTGAGTGCTGATACCAATCTGTGTCACAGTCAAGAATTCGATATTTGGCTTCTTCTCGGCAGCGCTCTAATACGTCAACCTTTAACTCCAGTCAAAATGGCCGTTACAAGTACCTTGTGCAGGTTCCTATCGCCATGGCAACGCCCACAGATCCCGCTGCTCATCCAGTCTCTGTCAGACACAGATCTCTATGGCAGTAGCCATCACCATCTGGCCCTTGGTCTTCTCTCGACCCAGAGAAGAGTGGTGCTGGCCAGGAGACTCCTCCTGAGGGGAGTGGGGGTCAGAGAGGATGCTCCTCTTCAGGGGCGCTGGGCGCAAGAGGGAGGTCGTCCCTGGGGGAGTGGAGGGCTCTGGGTGTCTGTGGGAACGCAATGAGGAGGAGGACAAAGAGGTTGAGGTGCAGCCTGCAGGGCATACACCAGATGAACTGGACCTCTCGCCTCGCTTGGCTCGGCAGGAGGCACGGCGTCGGAGCTCGCTGACCAGCTCGTACTTGACAAAGCAGAAGACGTCCTTCACGCCGCATCGCTTCTCAGGTTCGGCAGCTAGCAGCCGCTTGAACATGCGCAGGGCGTCGTCAGTGAAGCGGCGCCACTGGGATGGGTAGGCCGCCGTGGGACACCCCGCCCGCTGCCAGCGCCGGAACTCCTCATAGAATGCGTCAGTAGGCAGCGCTGCCTCCCAGGGGAAGTTACCGGTCAGCATGCAGAAGACAAGCACTCCGAACGCCCAGATGTCCAGACTGGTGGTCACCAGGAAGCCTTCGGCACGACTGGCGCGGCACACCTCCGGCGCCGTGTACGGGATGGTGCCACTCACACGCTTCACCCGGCAGCCCACTCTCCGCGTCATGCCGAAGTCAGCCAGCTTGACGCGTCGGCACTCGCGGTCGAAGAGGAGCACGTTTTCGGGCTTGACGTCACGGTGAACCAGGTTCTTGCTGTGCATGAAGTCCAGAGCCAGACCCAGCTGCTGCATACAGCGCTTCACCATCTCCTCCGGAAGACCCACCTACAGGGAGGAGAGGAGGAAGGAGTGAAGAAAGAGAAAATGGCTTTAGTTTTACATTTTACAGTAGGGGAGGAAAACGAAGTACAATAAATGAAATGAGAAAGAAATAGAAGAGGTGTAGAGGGACTAAAGTGGGACAAAGAGGCTCTTGTTAAGCGTTATATTGCAATCATCTTTAACAACCTGGAATAAGAACCTTTGAGTCTGGGTACTATTCCCTCCACTGAAATTTAACGAGAGCCTTACAGTACACTAAGGCTCCAATCCCAGAACCACAACGCTTTGAAATACTGTGCTTGATTGGCTTGGGTGTGGGAGAACAGTGATTGGTGTGGAGATAAGTACGATCCAGTGCCAGTACAGTACCTGGGGAGGAATGATGTCGAACAGGTCTCCAGCGGGGGCATACTCCTGTCCAAAGACGTAGCTATCCTCGGTCTCGAAGAGTACGTCCAGGACTTTGATGATAAACGGGCTGCAGCTCAGTGTTCCCGTCAGGCTGTACTCCCTCAGGAAGCTCTTCAGCTTCGTCTTGCTCTTGGTCACAAACTTCAGAGCCATTTTGGTGCCTGATATGTACACACAGTGATGGACAGAATGAATGAATGAATACTTTAATGTCCAATAGGGAAATGTGTTTGGCAACATTTCAGAAGATAGACAGAAGATAACAAAAAAAAAATGGCGGATTGGAAGGGATGCTGACAATTACGTTGATGGAAGCTACAATCTGCAATATTAAAGCTGATCTACCCCCTTTAAAAAAAGTGATCACAGACCTATGTTACAAAAGACATATCATGCAATTATTTTTGATCACCATGCCCATGCACGCACACAGAAGCAAGCACACACCTGAGTTAATATCATTACAACAACTCACATACTGTATCAACATTCTGTATAGCAAGATTATTATCGTTTTTTTTTTAATATTAATTTTTATTTCTATTAGTGTTGGGACTTGTATTTGGAATTCAGTTTAGTTTCAATTCGTTTTTAGACATGTTTCAGTTGTATAAAGTAATTATTATTTCATTTTTATATTATTACGTTACAGTTTTAGTGTTAGAGACAGAAAGTATACGTGAGCCAGGCTAGGAGCCATTTGTGTTGTATAGTTTTTGTGTGTGTGTTTTTTCCAGGGGGCAGCAATACATAAGGTGATAGATCAGGTCATAGGTTGGGTTAGGTTTAAAGGGGCAATCAGCAGTTGCTTCATACATTTTTTACTTAAATTAATGATATTGATTCTTGAATAATATAATGTATAAATGCCTCATGAGCTTAGTTAAACTGTTATTCCCCATCAGAACCCAAAATATAAGCTTGTTTTACTTCAATGTTTATAAACAAAGTAAATGTAAACAAACACTGTAAAGCCTTAAAGCATGGTTAAAAATAGAATTTTGATATCATGGATGGTCAGTTCTTGTTTCCATAGCGCTGCCTATGAATTTAAAAGTGGTTACATTTCTCCAGAGCCATCCCTCAGCTTGTGGCGGGGAAAATGCTTTGTTATTTTTCTACTGCTGATTGGCTCTTTAAATGATCAAATAAATATCAATGTGACTAGGATTTAAAAGGAACAGTGCTGAAACTGGTGCAAAAAAAATATTGTGGAAGGAAACTCTCTCTCGCCCATATTTACACCAATCCAATGCTTTTTCACCTCAGTAGGACATATAAGAAGAATCAAGTTAGCAACCTAACGATTTTTTCTAGTGATAGTGATGTCATCTCGGATATCCCAGACCTTGAAGTATTATAACCGGTCTTTCTAGAGAGACTAATAGGGATACAAACTAGACCTATTTGAAACATTGGTATCTCCTGGCAGCATTTACCCGTCAGATTCAGTAGCTTGAAAACCCCATTAGATTTTTTTCCCCAAAGCTTAGAAGAAAAACTAAAATGTTATTTTAAATAGTTTCAGTATTGTTTTAGTTTTTCAAACTGGTTTGTTAATTATTTTATTTCAGTTTACTAAATAGTTTTTTCATGATTACTTTTAGTTTCAGTTTATTATTATAACCTCGCTGTACAGTATCAGAGAAATATCTTAGGCAAGGCAATATGAACTTAACTGACATGTATTAAGTGAATTGAACTAAATATGCCTGTTCTATCTGATGATTCTGTGTATCTGATACGATTCGAATCTGTTATTGTTTTTATTTTATTCTGCAGTCTGAACAGCCAAAAAGCACATGGAATCGGATATTTCAAGCCACATTTCAAACCACCTTCGTAGGTGGTTTGAAGTCAGAAATCTGATTCCTGGCCATGTGACTGAATGGTCAAATCTGATTTATTTGCCCTCAAGTGGTTTTTAGACTCTTATTTGGCATATCTTGACGTTTGCTAGCTACTCTGTGACAGTTTGACAAGAACATGTGGTAGATAACTGACTTGTTAATTGTTTTTTAAAAACTGAACGTGCTAGAACGTGCTAGAAAGCTAAACAGCTACTTAGCTGCCTAGTTGACTGTTTAGGCTAGCCAAAATTGACTTATTTTGAAAGTTGGATCATCATCCTTTGAGGCGTTGAAAGTGTTCTTACCCTATGATTTTGAACATTCAAAGCAACTGGGAAACGTCCATGGCAGGCATTGTCACCTTAGCTTGCTACATAACTTCTGAGTGACGTAAGAGGTGCATGAGCACCACCACCAATCAGCCTACACCACTGCACACATACTCGTCATTACTATGACAACTATGGAAGCCTTCTCAGAAAGTGACTGCGGTCTGAACACACACAAATCCGATTTGGTCACTTGTAACTTGCTGTTTGGACAATCAGTAGTCCAAAATGGATTTGAAAAACAAAACTGATTTGAGCATTAATGCCTTCACTTTTACCTAGTCGAATGCCCTCTTCAGCTTAATGGCATGTAACCTTGTAATTAACTTTCAACCTGAAGAGCCCTTTCACCCTGACATCTTACACTATGGTGGCCTTTGACCTCACAATGCACTGACACTTTAGTGTCCTTTTTCATTGACATGTAAACTCTATGGAAACTTTTGCCGCCAACAATGTCCCTTCACCACACCCATGCCCTCTGACTCACCCTGTGTGCGGTGTGCCACCAGGTCCACCTTGCCATAGGTGCCCTTGCCCAGCTCGCGGATGTGCTCGTAGTGTTTTGCTACGTCTGCACCCGGCAGGGAGGTAATGGCCAGGGCCTGCATGTCCTCCACAGGCACCCCTCCACCACCGCAGTAGCCCACCTTGGAGTTGGGAGAGCCTCCACCACCCACCCGGCCCGGCCCCAACAGAGACAGGCTCACCTTGACGCTGTGGGGCAGACTAGGGACAGAACAGAACACAGACAGACAACATAACATTCATGTGTCTGAGACAAGAAAAACTGTGTTACGCTAAATACAGCAGGCTTATTGGCAATAACACACATAAATGTGACAACTTGACCTTGAATGTCATTCAGTGTGTGTGGCCCAATGCTCTAACCACTAGGCTACCTGCAGTAATAAAGTCTCTGTATCAGCCTGAGAGAGAAATGGCCGGCTCTTGGCAATGTTCCTCAGGTGGTAAAAAGCTATTTTGGTCACATTTCTAATATGTGACTTGAAATTTTGTTCAGAATCTAAAATAACACCTAGGTTTTTTTTACCTGGTGTTTTATCTTTATTGCCTGTGAATTAAAATATGCTGCTTGATTCTCTCTGTGCTTTGGCTCCAACAATAAGTACCTCGGTCTTGTCTTGATTTAGCTCGAGGAAGTTGTGAGCCATCAAAGTATTTAAATCACTAATACAGTCTAATAATTTATCCGTGGAGCTAAAATCCTCTGGTGACACAGAAATGTAAAGTCGTGTATCGTCTGCGTAGCAGTGAAAATCAATGCTGGGCTTTCTGATAATGCTGCCAAGAGGTAACATATATAAAAACTGAACAGTACCGGACCCAAAATCATACCTTGTGGAACGCCACATGTGTTATGTATTTTCTCTAAGTTATGGTCACCAAGGGTAACAGAAAACTCTTGACTGGTTAAATAGGTCCTAAACCAATTTAGAACTGGACCGGAGAGGCCAACCCAACTCTCCAGTCAGTCCAAAAGGACATCATGGTCAACAGTGTTGAATGCAGCACTTAAATCTGAGAGTACAAGGACAGAGAGCTGTTTGGTATCTGTGTTGGCCTGTAAACAGGGATTGATTAACAACAGATTGCACTTCTTCAGATATGCAATTAAAAACAGTTTTGAAGAGAGTGTTAGGTTCGAGAAGGCAGGTAGAAGGCTTAAATTGTGATATCCTTTTCCTGAGCATATCTGTGTCAACCAAGGAAAATACATCCATAGTGCCGTTGCGTGGGCACATATCAAACTTCTCATCAGTTCTTGCTTGACTGATACCTAGCCTAATGTCTTATTTCGTTGCACAAAGGCGGAGGTAGCGGTCCTGCTGCTGGGTTGTTGCCCTCCTACGGCCTCCTCCACGTCTCCTGATGTACTGGCCTGTCTCCTGGTAGCGCCTGCATGCTCTGGACACTACGCTGACAGACACAGCAAACCTTTTTGCCACAGTTCGCATTGATGTGCCATCCTGGATGAGCTGCACTACCTGAGCCACTTGTGTGGGTTGTAGACTCCGTCTCATGCTACCACTAGAGTGAGAGCACCGCCAGCATTCAAAAGTGACCAAAACATCAGCCAGGAAGCATAGGAACTGAGAAGTGGTCTGTGGTCACCACCTGCAGAATCACTCCTGTTTTGGGGGGTGTCTTGCTAATTGCCTATAATTTCCACCTTTTGTCTATTCCATTTGCACAACAGCATGTGAAATTTATTGTCAATCAGTGTTGCTTCCTAAGTGGACAGTTTGCTTTCACAGAAGTGTGATTGACTTGGAGTTACATTGTGTTGTTTAAGTGTTCTCTTTATTTTTTTGAGCAGTGTATGAGCAAGCTACACAACATTTAGTGTGAAGTCACCCAGGTACATTTGGGCAAATTGTGAAAGAGACACTTGCATTCATATTACATTTTTTCTGCAAGAATATCATCAAATGTGTATACTTGGACTTTGATTTAGCTGTCCAGTATTAGTAGCCATATTATAAGTTCAACATTTGCAAAACAACCAGTTTTCATAACTCTGAATATTCTTAGAATTTTTGTCCAAAATGAAAAGGTATGCTGTTGTACAAGGTTAGTAGCTACATTTTACGACAGATACATGGTTTACCGGATACTCCCGTAAAGCCCAGCTCATTGGCTGTCTAGCCAGCTTTGTTTGACCCCAATTGGTCCTTATTTGACAAACGTAGAGTCGTTCAAGTGAAGACCGTCCGCGTCATCGGCCTGCCATGAAGGTGTCGCTTTCTAACCAAATATGGTGACCTATAGGATATACTACACCCCTAATGATATAGTGACGTCTGGTTACGTTCTAGGATCTCTGAGGAATACATAGGAACGTGATTTGACTGGTTGAAACAACGTTTAGGATGAGATTTCACAGATTCCTTTCTTTGCGAATTGAACAAGTGGAAATACAAAATCGATCGTGCATGTTATATGAACCTTTCAGGATATGAAAAAGGATTTTATCTAACAAAACAACATTTGATGTTATCTCTGGGACCTGAAGGAGGGTGTGGGGTGGGTTGGGTATATGGGGTGAGTGCTTGGGAATCGACGTGGGTGGACTGAGGTAGGGAAGGGACTGGGGGGTGTTGTGTGGAGGAAGGGAGGGAGGGTGGTTGGGGTATGGTCAAATCTTTGTACTTACAACGATGTACATTTTGTAAAACTTCAATATTAAAAAAAATATATATACAAGAAAAAGATGAGCTAATTGGAATAAAAGGCGGACCTAACAAACAAAGAAACTAACGTATTAATCTTGTCACTGTGTGTGACTGTTTTTATGTGCTGTGTGGTTACGTATTGTACACACAGATAGTGTTATTGATAAGGCTGGTCTCACACGGAGATGTCATCTATTGTGCATGGATATCACAACACTCACACACCCCATCAGTGTGTATTTCCCACACAGATGGGCCATTGGTAAGCGAGCAATCTCCCTCGCACACGCACAGACAAAGAGAGACTAGTTCACCGAAGGCTCTTTCTCCCTCCCTCCCTCCACAGCCCAGCTTTTGTTCTTTGTTCTTCCTCTCGTCCAATTAAGATTACTCAGCTATCTTGTGGGAAGAAAGTAATAAATATTACATTATTAATTAGAGGGAAGAAACTGCAATAGGGTGCAACTATTTGGAGCTGCCAGATCTTCACACGCTTGGACTAAACAAGGCCAAAATATAAGTGTGCCTCGCTAAGTATCTTCTATCAGAACACATATACTCCTGTACTCAGTCACGATTAGAGCCAAGACCGAGAAATAAACATAAGTCAAAGCATGTCTTGTGCCTAGGAGTGAAAACTGTACAGTGCATTGTCTATAGAGTATATACTGCATAGACAATGCATACCCCGTTCAAATATTTATTATATATATATATTCACCCTCTGAATGGCACACATACACAATCCATGTCTCAATTGGCTCAAGGCTTAAAAATCCTTCTTTAACCTGTCTCCTGCCCTTCATCTACACTGATTGAAGTGGATTTAACAAGTGACATCAATAAGGGATCATAGCTTTCACCTGGATTCACCTGCTTAGTGTATGTCATGGAAAGAGCAGGTGTCCTTAAAATGTTATTGTATACTCATTGTATATGTAGCTCATTTGCTGTTATAAAAAAATAGCTTTGAACAGGTTGGGTTACAAAAAATGTTTTAACTGATTGAGTAGACCGGACTCCCCATCCCGCTCCTGACCCATCAATCATAATGAATTCAGTAGATGAAGGACTGTTTGTTTACTGGCACTCCTTAAGCGCTAGCTGGCTAGCTGTAGTTGCAGCCGCGTAGGTCTCCAGGGGGGAACGTGCAACACTCCGGCATCAAATCTAATTGCATTACTCAGCCTCCACTAAGACAAAAACACCTCAGAACCTAAGACGCAGCCACCTCATTTCCTTTGCAGAACATGATTAAGAGACCCAGAATGAGAGGAGGGGAAGACAGATGCCATCAGCTGCAGTATAATGTTCTAAATGGGAACCAGGAAATGGGGATCGTGCAAAGTGCTTTGTGGGTGTGTTGATAGAGTGTTATGTGTGAGTCTGGGTTTGGATGAATGGGTGCACTGAATGTGTTGTGAATGTTTGAGTGTGTACAAGTGTGTGACTATGTGAGCTCAGTTTGCACGTATATTGGTGTGTGTGTGTGTACCGCATGTGTTTGTTTGTGTGTGAGTGTCTGTGCACTCATGTGTGTGTGTGCCCCTGTGCACACAGTCCTGCAGTGACACTATCAAAGGGCCATTGTGTTCCCATATCTCCCAGAGAGCAGCTGCGGCGCTGCGTGAGGGAGGCCGAGCGTCTCCACCGGGTCTCTTTCCTCACGACTCAACATTAGTGTTCAGCTAAGGCCACATGCCCCACTGCGCTCCCATTCTGCCCTGTGCTACTCTGTCCTCAGCACCTATAAAGGAGAGGCAGCATGGATATATAAGGGTTTTACTTGTGTGAGATCCTCATGTCCCGAAGTTTATTGAGCCAGTAAAATAACTGAAAAGAGTCTGCACACTCAAATGATTCATACACACATTTCACTACTTGGATCAAAACACTTCAATATTAGGTATGTCAATTAGATAATACAGTATGGATGCCATTAAAATGGGTGATTGCAGATCTACTCCAGTCTCACATTTCCTATTCATGTATATTTCACTGGTCACCCCCAAAGCCAATTCCTACTTTGGCCACCTTTCCTTCCAGTTCTCCAATGACTGGAACGAACTTCAAAAACTCATATCTCCCTCACTAACTTTAAGCACCAGCTGTCAGAGCAGCTCACAGATCACTGCACCTATACATAGCCCATCTGTAAATAGCCCATCCAACTACCTCATCCCCATACTGTATTTATTTATTTATCTATCTTTGCACCCCAGTATCTTTACTTGTACATTCATCTTCTGCACATCTATCACGCCAGTGTTTAATTGCAATATTGTAATTACTTCGCCACCATGGCCTGTTTATTGCCTTACCTCCCTTGCACACACTGTATAGACTTTTTCTACTGTATTATTGATTGTATGTTTGTTTATTCCATGTGTAACTCTGTGTTGTTGTATGTGTCAAACTGCTTTGCTTTCTCTTGGCCAGGTCGCAGTTGTAAATGAGAATTTGTTCTCAACTAGCCTACCTGGTTAAATAAAGGTAAAATAATAAATAATAAAATGTCATTCTTAGCACCTCTGAACCTTCAATGCTCAAGACTAGACTCTAGAGATCACCATATGCAGCAATTACATATTTTCTGCATTATTGTTTAATGTGCTGTGAATTGCAAAACGACCTCTCCAGCAGCAGTCAGCACAGCACTACCCTTGCTAACCCTAACAGACAACCCACTGTGCAGAAATTGGTTAAAATAAACATTGTTTCAATGTATTGTGACGTGGAATTGATGTGGAAAATACATTGGAAATGAAAAAAGTCATAAACGTAAACTTTTGTTTTGAGGGTAAAATTTCAACCACAGGATTATGTCATTCATCATGGTAATCCATTTTCAACCTAGACAAACCTTATATAAAATATGTTGAATTTGAACCTTTGAAACAATGTCAGATCTTCAACGTAAAATCCACTATAAGAAAAAAACTACAGGCTGGGCAGCACCTCCTACTGGAGAGTTTATCTATCTACAGGTATCCCTTCAGTCTCCCATTCAAGGTTTTAACCAAGCCCTTCTTAGCTTTGATATTTGTCACTGACTATAACCAATGTGCTATCGTGAGAATGATTGCTGAGAAATCTCCACTTAATACATTTACTGTTCCTATCGAAGTCATTCCAAAGGGTAGGTTCAACAGAGCAAGTTAAATGGAACCATACTTTATCAATCATACATCATCAATGAAGCCATTTAGGCCTACATAGCGTTTGGTAAGTCATCAATAGCTATTGTTTAAATTCATCCCAGGATTAATTAAACAAAAAATAGACAATAGATGTAGGCCTAGGGTTTCTAGCTTTGGTTGATTTCAAATGGAATCTACACGTTAATAATAAATATGTTGGATTTACGTCTCCATCTCAACCAAAAATCTAAGAATAGGATTAAATCAAATCAAAATCTATTTAAAAGTGCATTCAAGTTTGATTTGATTTAGTCTTATTCTTTAACTTAGAATTTTGGTTGAAAGAGAAACGGGAGTCCAACATATGAATTTGTAGACATACTGGAATTATAGCCAGACTCAGTGGCACAGATGGAGCTCTCCAAGCAGAAGACACTTCTCCTTCAAATGTTGATATTTGGTTGCGTTGACAACCAAGCACAATTCAGTATTACTTGTCTAAGACAATAAATAGTCTAATGTTATGGATACCTGACAATGTAACGTTATTTATTCAACCTTAAAATGAGTAACACATCCATGACCACATTTTTAGATTACTGTAACAATAAATATCTTGTTATGTAATCATATACATAGAAAGCCTCCATGTTCAGGGTTGCAGGTCTGTGGAAATCTTCACAATTGCTATAATAATCTGTGCAGAATCTCAAACGGCATTGATCACTTGCACCACGCACTTCAAATGTAATCTCAACTGTAATCCAGGTCATTTGGTTGTGCTATTAGATGAAGCAGTGATAACACTTTAAGTTGTTTTATAAATAAACAAGATATGACATTGTATTACCATTTTAAATTTGTTGTGCTTTTAAAAATGGTTGAAAGTGCAGCGATAACACATTTAGGTGACAAGTAAACCAAAAAAATCAGACATTGATTTTCCATTGGATTTTGTTTTTGCTTTTGGATGGTTGAAAACATAGTGATAACACATTGGGAATTCAACAAACTTTTGGCAGTCTTTTTGAGCGAGTCAAAATAGGGTGGAATCTCATTAATTAACATATCTGCCAAATATTACCCAATTCTCCATGTTGCAATGACGTGGTGTGCACAGTGGGAAGATATCCCCTTTAAAGCCCAGAATGCCCCTAATGGACAAAAACATACCCTTTAAGGTCCAGAAGAGTCTGAACCAGATGTGGCTGGTGGGAGGAGCTATAGGAGGACGTGCTCATTGTAAGGGCTGGATTGGTATA
Organism: Salvelinus fontinalis; assembly: GCF_029448725.1. Classification (NCBI taxonomy): domain Eukaryota; kingdom Metazoa; phylum Chordata; class Actinopteri; order Salmoniformes; family Salmonidae; genus Salvelinus; species Salvelinus fontinalis. Next base: position 1,004,889 of record NC_074672.1, on the reverse strand, counting down.
AATGGAACAGAGTCAAACATGTGGCTTCCATATGTTTGATGTGTTTGATACCATTCCATTAATTCCATTCCAGCCATTAAAATGAGCCCGTCCTCCTATAGCGCCTCCTACCAACCTCCTCTGATTCACACTAACAAACAGACAGAACCTGTGTAAGCGTGCGCGTGCACACACACACACATATCAAAATGGTAACAGCTTGGACCTCCACATGCATAGACACGAGATGGCTAGTGGAATAGCCAGACAACCTTTACTGAACAAACTCTTGGCTTGAGAATAGAATAGAGCTGAATCCTGGGAGACTAATGCCAAATGGTCTCTTTTTTTTTTGTTCTCAGTTTGTGTATCTGTCTCATGTACAGCTAACTGCCAAGATAAAGAAACACCAACATAAAGTGTCTAAAGGGAGTTGGGCCACCACGAGCCAGAACAGCTTCAATGCACCTTGGCATAGATTATTATACACGCGTCTGGGATCTTTATAGGAGGGATGCGACGCCATGAATTGACAAGAAATTTTATAATTTGGTGTTTTGTTGATTGGGGTGGAAAAATAATACTGTCTCAGCCGCCTCTCCAGAATCTCCCAAAAGTGTTCAATTGTGGATGGGAGGTACTGTCATCGTATGGAAGCATAGCCATGGTAGACTCCCTTCACAAAACAGAGTAAACTGGCTCTTACAAGAATAGAAAGAGGAGTGGGAGGCCCCGGTGCACAACTGAGCAAGAGGACAAGTATGCTCCAGATACTTCACCAGTCTAAAGAAGGCCAGTTGTATTGCTTCTTTAATCAGCACAACAGTTTTCAGCTGTGCTAACATACTTGCAAAAGGGTTTTCTAATTATCAATTAGCCTTTTAAAATGACAAACTTGGATTAGCTAACACAACGTGCCATTGGAACACAGGAGTGATGGTTGCTGATAATGGGCCTCTGTACGCCTATGTAGATATTCCATTAACAATCAGTCGTTTCCAGCTACAATAGTAATTTATAACATTAACAATGTCTACACTGTATCAATTTTATGTTATTGTAATGGACAAAAGTGCTTTTCTTTCAAAAACAAGGACATTTTTAAGTGACCCCAAACTTTTGAACAGTAATATATATTACATATATACATACATGTATATATAGAAATATACATATATACACACACACAGTTGAAGTCAGAAGTTTACATACACTTAGGTTGAAGTCATTAAAACATATTTTTCATCCACTCCACAAATTTCTTGTTAACAAACTATAGTTTTGGCAAGTCGGTTAGGACATCTACTTTGTGCATGACACAAGTAATTGTTTAGAGATTATTTCACTTATAATTCACTGTATCACAATTCCAGTGGGTCAGAAGTTCACATACACTAAGTTGACTGTGCCTTAAAACAGCTACGAAAATTCCAGAAAATTGTCATGAATTTAGAATATTCTGATAGGCTAATTGACATCATTTGAGTCAATTGGAGGTGTACATGTGGGTGTATTTCAAGGCCTACCTTCAAACTCAGTGCCTCTTAGCTTCACGTCATAGGAAAATCAAAAGAAATCAGCCAAGACCTCAGAAAATAAATTGTAGACCTCCACAAGTCTGGCTCATCCTTGGGAGCAATTTCCAAACTCCTGAAAGTACCACGTTCATCTGTACAAACAATAGTACGCAAGTATAAACACAATGGGACCACGCAGCCGTCATACTGCTCAGGAAGGAGACGCGTTCATCCAAGAGATGAACGTACTTTGGTGTGAAAAGTGCAAATCAATCCCAGAACAACAGCAAAGGACCTTGTGAAGATGCTGGAGGAACAAAATTATCTATATCCACAGTAAAATGAGTCCTATAACGCCATAACCTGAAAGGCCTCTCAGCAAGGAAGAAGCCACTACTCCAAAACCGCCATAAAAAAGCCAGACTACTGTTTACAACTGCTCATGGGGACAAAGTTTGTACTAAAAATGTCCTTGGTCTGATGAAACAAAAATAGAACTGTTTGGCCATAATGACCATCATTATGTTTGGAGGAAAAATGGGGAGGCTTGCAAGCCGAAGAACACCATCCCAACCCGTGAAGCACGGGGGTGGCAGCATCATGTTGCAGGAGGGACTGGTGCACTTCACAAAATAGATGGCATCATGAAGGAGGAAAATGATGTGGATATATTGAAGCAACATCTCAAGACATCAGTCAGGAAGTGGACAATGACCCCAAGCATACTTCCAAAGTTGTGGCAAAATGACTTAAGGACAACAATGTCAAGGTATTGGAGTGGCCATCACAAAGCCCTGACCTCAATCCTATAGAAAATGTGTGGGCAGAACTGAAAAAGCATGTGCGAGCAAGGAGGCCTACAAACCTGACTCAGTTACACCAGCTCTGTCAGGAGGAATGGGCCAAAATTCACCGAACTTATTGTGGGAAGCTTGTGGAATGCTACCTGACACGTTTGACCAAAGTTGTATGTAAACTGTATATATACTGTATATCCGCCTTTAATATTCCAGATAGATTGTAGCTTCCATCAATGTAATTGTCTGCATCACTTCCAATCTCCCATATATTTTTTGGCATTGTGTATATATACACACTGCTCAAAAAAATAAAGGGAACACTTAAACAACACAATGTAACTCCAAGTCAATCACACTTCTGTGAAATCGAACTGTCCACTTAGGAAGCAACACTGATTGACAATACATTTCACATGCTGTTGTGCAAATGGAATAGACAACAGGTGGAAATTATAGGCTGTTAGCAAGACACCCCCAATAAAGGAGTGGTTCTGCAGGTGGTGACCACAGACAACTTCTCAGTTCCTATGCTTCCTGGCTGATGTTTTGGTCACTTTTGAATGCTGGCGGTGCTTTCACTCTAGTGGTAGCATGAGACGGAGTCTACAACCCACACAAGTGGTTCAGGTAGTGCAGCTCATCCAGGATGGCACATCAATGCGAGCTGTGGCAAGAAGGTTTGCTGTATCTGTCAGCATAGTGTCCAGAGCATGGAGGCGCTACCAGGAGACAGGCCAGTACATCAGGAGACGTGGAGGAGGCCGTAGGAGGGCAACAACCCAGCAGCAGGACCGCTACCTCCGCCTTTGTGCAAGGTGGAGCAGGAGGAGCACTGCCAGAGCCCTGCAAAACGACCTCCAGCAGGCACAAATGTGCATGTGTCTGCTCAAACGGTCAGAAACAGACTCCATGAGGGTGGTATGAGGGCCTGACATCCACAGGTGGGGGTTGTGCTTACAGCCCAACACCGTGCAGGACGTTTGGCATTTGCCAGAGAACACCAAGATTGGCAAATTCGCCACTGGCGCCCTGTGCTCTTCACAGATGAAAGCAGGTTCACACTGAGCACATGACAGACGTGACAGAGTCTGGAGACGCCGTGGAGAACGTTCTGCTGCCTGCAACATCCTCCAGCATGACCGGTTTGGCGGTGGGTCAGTCATGGTGTGGGGTGGCATTTCTTTGGGGGGGGCCGCACAGCCCTCCATGTGCTCGCCAGAGGTAGCCTGACTGCCATTAGGTACCGAGATGAGATCCACAGACCCCTTGTGAGACCATATGCTGGTGCGGTTGGCCCTGGGTTCCTCCTAATGCAAGACAATGCTAGACCTCATGTGGCTGGAGTGTGTCAGCAGTTCCTGCAAGAGGAAGGCATTGATGCTATGGACTGGCCCGCCCGTTCCCCAGACCTGAATCCAATTGAGCACATCTGGGACATCATGTCTCGCTCCATCCACCAACGCCACGTTGCACCACAGACTGTCCAGGAGTTGGCGGATGCTTTAGTCCAGGTCTAGGAGGAGATCCCTCAGGAGACCATCCGCCACCTCATCAGGAGCATGCCCAGGCGTTGTAGGGAGGTCATACAGGCACGTGGAGGCCACACACACTACTGTGCCTCATTTTGACTTGTTTTAAGGACATTACATCAAAGTTGGATCAGCCTGTAGTGTGGTTTTCCACTTTAATTTTGAGTGTGACTCCAAATCCAGACCTCCATGGGTTGATAAGTTTGATTTCCATTGATCATTTTTGTGTGATTTTGTTGTCAGCACATTCAACTATGTAAAGAAAAAAGTATTTAATAAGAATATTTCTTTCATTCAGATCTAGGATGTAGTGTTCCCTTAATTTTTTCAGCAGTGTATATATAAAATGCCAAAAAATATATGGGAGATTGGAAGTGATGCAGACAATTACATTGATGGAAGCTACAATCTGTAATATTAAAGCGGATCTACCCACTAAAATGTTATTTATAAATTAATAAATAAAACAAAAAGTGTTTACATTATTTCAGCAGTTACCTGTATGTCCTCTTTGTTATTTACTAAACATAGCATTGTTTTGTGTAGACACTGTTTGTCTTGAATCTATAATTGATCGCTCCTGCCTCGTCTCATCTATCTTACAATTCTGTTCTGTTTGAGTGTCTATTCATCTCTAGTCATTTTGGTGTGAAATTAACATTACATTTCCATGGGAACTGTCTCCAACTTCAAGTGGACATCTCTGTCAACGTCGTGTGTATAGGTGGCAGGGAAGTCAGACGCAGGAGAGTAAATGAAGTGTAGATGGAGACTTTTAATAAATCACCATGACATGCTCCACACACGAGAAATATATATACATTAAATAACAATGGGTACGAGGACCCGTCGCGCACCTATACACCAAACAAACAACACTTGACATAAAAACAATCTCTGACAAACACATGAAGGGAAACAGAGGGTTAAATACACAACAGGTAATGAATGGGATTGACAACAGGTGTGTGGGAAGACAAGACAAAACCAATGGAAAATGAAAAATGGATCGATGATGGCTAGAAGGCCGGTGAAGTCCACCGCCGAACACCGCCCGGACAAGGAGAGGCAACGACTTCGGCAGAAGTCGTGACAATCTCTCTCTTACACTTTAAAAAGGTCCAATGCAGCCATTTTTATCTCAATATCAAATCATTTCTGGGTAGCAATTAAGTACCTTACTGTGATTTTAATTGGAAACACTTGTCATTTTTTTTAATAAATACATTACAAAAATATGTGGACACCTGCTCATCGAAAATCTCACGGACATTAATATGGAGTTTATTCCCCCTTTGCTGCTATCTTCTGGAAAGGCTTTCCACTAGATGTTGAAACATTGTTGTGAGAACTTGCTTTCATTCAGCCACAAGAGCATTAGTGAGGTTGAGAACAGATCTTGGACAATTAGGCCTGGCTCGCAGTGGGCATTACAATTCATCCCAAAGGTGTTCGATGGGGTTGAGGTCAGGGCTCTGTGCAGGCCAGTCAAGTTCATCAACACCGATTTCGACAAACCATTTCTGTATGGACTTCACTTTGTACACGGGGGCATTGTCATGCTGAATCAGGAAAGGGCCTTCCCCAATCTGTTGCCACAAAGTTGGAAGCACAGAATCATCTAGAATGCTTTTGTTGGCTGTAGGGTTAAGATTTCCCTTCACTGGAACTAAGGGGGCTAGCCCAAACCATGAAAAACCACCCCAGACCATTGTTCCTCCTCCACCAAACTTTACAGTTGGCACTATGCACTGGGGCAGGTAGCATTCTCCGGACATCTGCCAAACCCAGATTCGTCTGTCCGACTGCCAAATGATTAAGCATGATTCATCACTTCAGAGAACACATTTCCACTGCTCCAGAGTCCAATGGTCAAATCAAATCAAATTTTATTTGTCACATACACATGGTTAGCAGATGTTAATGCGAGTGTAGCGAAATGATTGTGCTTCTAGTTCTGACAATGCAGTAATAACCAACGAGTAATCTAACCTAACAATTCCACAACTACTACCTTATACACACAAGTGTATAAGGGATAAAGAATATGTACATAAAGATATGAGTAAGTGATGGTACAGAATGGCATAGGCAAGATAAAGTAGATGGTATTGAGTAAAGTATATACATATGAGATGAGTAATGTAGGGTATGTAAACATAAAGTGGCATAGTTTAAAGTGGCTAGTGATACATGTATTACATAAAGATGGCAAGATGCAGTAGATGATAGAGTACAGTATATACATATACATTATATTAAGTGGCATTGTTTAAAGTGGCTAGTGATACATTTTTGATCAATTCCCATCAATTTCCATTATTAAAGTGAGCTGGAGTTGAGTCAGTATGTTGGCAGCAGCCACTCAATGTTAGTGATGGCTGTTTAACAGTCTGATGGCCTTGAGATAGAAACTGTTTTTCAGTCTCTCGGTCCCTGCTTTGATGCACCTGTACTGACCTCGCCTTCTGGATGATAGCGGGGTGAACAGGCAGTGGCTCGGGTGGTTGTTGTCCTTGATGATCTTTATGGCCTTCCTGTGACATTGGGTGGTGTAGGTAGTTTGCCCCCAGTGATGCGTTGTGCAGATTTCACTACCCTCTGGAGAGCCTTCCGGTTGTGGGCGGAGCAATTGCCGTACCAGGCGGTGATACAGCCCGACAGGATGCTCTCAATTGTGCATCTGTAGAAGTTTGTGAGTGCTTTTGGTGACAAGCCGAATTTCTTCAGCCTCCTGAGGTTGAAGAGGCGCTGCTGCGCCTTCTTCACAACGCTGTCTGTGTGGGTGGACCAATTCAGTTTGTCCGTGATATGTACGCCGAGGAACTTAAAACTTACTTCCCACTCCACTACTGTCCCATCAATGTGGATAGGGGTGTGCTCCCTCTGCTGTTTCCTGAAGTCCACAAACATCTCCTTTGTTTTGTTGACGTTGAGTGTGCGGTTATTTTCCTGACACCACACTCCGAGGGCCCTCAACTCCTCCCTGTAGGCCGTCTCGTCGTTGTTGGTAATCAAGCCTACCACTGTAGTGTCGTCCGCAAACTTGATGATTGAGTTGGAGGCGTGCATGGCCACGCAATGGGTGAACAGGGAGTACAGGAGAGGGCTCAGAACGCACCCTTGTGGAACCCCAGTGTTGAGGATCAGCGGGGTGGAGATGTTGTTACCTACCCTCACCACCTGGGGGCGGCCCGTCAGGAAGCCCAGTACCCAGTTGCACAGGGCGGGGTTGAGGCCCAGGGTCTCGAGCTTGATGACGAGTTTGGAGGGTATTAATGGTGTTAAATGCTGAGCTGTAGTCGATGAACAGCATTCTCACATAGGTATTCCTCTTGTCCAGATGGGTTAGGGCAGTGTGCAGTGTGGTTGTGATTGCGTCGTCTGTGGACCTATTGGGGCGGTAAGCAAATTGAGTGGGTCTAGGGTGTCAGTTAGGGTGGAGGTGATATGGTCCTTGACTAGTCTCTCAAAGCACTTCATGATGACGGAATTGAGTGCTACGGGGCGGTAGTCGTTTAGCTCAGTTACCTTAGCTTTCTTGGAAACAGGAACAATGGTGGCCCTCTTGAAGCATGTGGGAAGAGCAGACTGGGATAAGGATTGATTGAATATGTCCGTAAACACACCAGCCAGCTGGTCTGCGCATGCTCTGAGGACGCGGCTGGAGATGCCGTCTGGGCCTGCAGCCTTGCGAGGGTTAACACGTTTAAATGTTTTACTCACATCGGCTGCAGTGAAGGAGAGCCCGCAGGTTTTGGTAGCGGGCCGTGTCAGTGGCACTGTATTGTCCTCAAAGCGAGCAAAGAAGTTATTTAGTCCGTCTGGGAGGGAATAGCTACACTGTTTGTATTCGGTGTCGTGCTTTACACCACTCCAGCTGACGCTTGGCATTGTGCATGGTGTTCTTAGGCTTGTGTGCGGCTGCTTGGCTATGGAAACCCATTTCATGAATCTCCCGACTATCAGTTCTTGTGACTCTGGACGCAACGTCAACACTCGGTAGTGAGTGTTGCAACTGAGGACAGACGATTTTTATGAGCTACGCGCTTCACCACTCCGCAGTCCCAATCTGTGAGCTTGTGCGGCCTACCACTTCGCAGCTGAGCCGTTGTTGCTCTTAGATATTTCCACATCCCAATAACAGCACTTACAGTTGCCCAGGGCAGCTCTAGCAAGGCAGAAATTTGACAAACTGACATTTAGCGAAGGTGGCATCCTATGACGGTGCCACGTTAAAAGTCACAGGGCTCTTCAGTAAGGCCATTCTACTGCCAATGTTTGTCTATGGAGATTGCATGGCTGTGTGCTAGATTATATACTCCTGTCAGCAACGGGTGTGGCTGAAATAGCCAAATTCACTCATTTGAAGGGGTGTCCACATACTTTTGTATATACAGTTGAAGTCGGAAGTTTACATACACCTTAGCCAAATACATTTAAACCCAGTTTTTCACAATTCCTGACATTTAATCCTAGTAAAAATTCCCTGTTTTAGGTCAGTTAGGATCACCACTTTATTTTAAGAACGTGAAATGTCAGCGTAATAGTAGAGCTATTATTTATTTCATCACATTCCCAGTGGGTCAGAAGTTTACATACACTCAATTAGTATTTGGTAGCATTGCCTTTAAATTGTTTAACTTGGGTTGAACGTTTTGGGTAGCCTTCCACAAGCTTCCCACAATAAGTTGGGTGAATTTTGGCCCATTCATCCTGACAGAGCTGGTGTAACTGAGTCAGGTTTGCAGGCCTCCTTGCTCGCACACGCTTTTTCAGTTCTGCCCACAAATTTTCTATGGGATTGATGTCAGGGCTGTGTGATGGCCACTCCAAGCCATTTTGCCACAACTTTGGAAGTATGCTTGGGATCATTGTTCATTTGGAAGACCCATTTGCGACCAAGCTTTAACTTCATGACTGATGTCTTGAGATGTTGCTTTAATATATCCACATAATTTCCCCCCCTCATGATGCCATCTATTTTGTGAAGTGCACCAGTCCCTCCTGCAGCAAAGCACCCCCACAACATGAAGCTGCCACCCCCGTGCTTCACGGTTGGGATGGTGGTCTTCGGCTTGCAAGCATCCCCTTTTTCCTCCAAACATAACGATGGTCATTATGGCCAAACAGTTCTATTTTTGTTTCATCAGACCAGAGGACATTTCTCCAAAAAGTATAATCTTTGTCCCCATGTGCAGTTGCAAACCGTAGTCTGGCTTTTTTGGGCGGTTTTGGAGCAGTGGCTTCTTCCTTGCTGAGAGGCCTTTCAGGTTATGGCGATATAGGACTCGTTTTACTGTGGATATAGATTATTTTGTACCCGTTTCCTCCAGCATCTTCACAAGGTCCTTTTCTGTTGTTCTGGGATTGAATAACCTGTCTAGGATGAGGGTGCCGCTAGCGGCACTCCCCCCCCACCCCCACTGAAAAACCAGTGCCGCGAAATTCAATTTTTTTTTTTTTTTTTAATATTTAACTTTCACACATTAAAGTCCAATACAGCTAATGAAAGACACAGATCTTGTGAATCCAGCCAACATGTCCGATTTTTAAAATGTTTTACAGGGAAGACACAATATGTAAAGATGTACATCTATTACCTAAAAACACATTAGCATAATCCACCATCTTTTATTTGTCCACCAACACCAGTAGCTATCACCAATTCGGCTAAACTAAGATATTTATAGCCCCTAACCAAGAAAAAAACTCATCAGATGACAGTCTGATAACATATTTATGGTATGGGATAGGTTTTGTTAGAAAAATGTGCATATTTCAGGTAGATGGCATAGGTTACAATTGCACCCACCGTCACAAATGGACTAGAGTAACTACATAGAGCAACGTGTTTACCTACTTACTAATCATCAAACATTTCGTAAAAATACACAGCATACACTAATCGAAAGACACAGATCCTGTGAATACAGACAATATTTCAGATTTTCTAAGTGTCTTACAGCGAAAACACAATAAATCGTTATATTAGCATAGCACATAGCACATAGCAGTCCAGCATTGATTCTAGCCAAAGTGAGCGATAACGTAAACATCGCCAAAATATATTATTTTTTTCACTAACCTTCTCAGAATTCTTCAGATGACACCCCTGTAACATCACATTACAACATACATATACAGTTTGTTCGAAAATGTGCATATTTTGCCACCAAAATCATGGTTAGACAATGTGAAATGTAGCCCAGCTGGTGAGAAAATGTCTGTGCGCCATATTAGACAGTGATCTACTCTTATACATAAATACTCATAAACGTGACTAAAAAATATAGGGTGGACAGGGATTGATAGACAATTTAATTCTTAATACAATCGCGGAATTACATTTTTTTAAATTATCCTTACTTTTCAATACAGTTTGCGCCAAGCGAAGCTACGTCAAAAAACATGGCGTCCTAAGCCACTAACATTTTTCGACAGAAACACGATTTATCATAATAAAAATGTCCTACTTTGAGCTGTTCTTCCATCAGTATCTTGGGCAAAGGATCCTTTCTTGGGTCTAATCGTCTTTTGGTGGAAAGCTGTCCTCTTGCCATGTGGAAATGCCAACGGCGTTCGGGATGAACTGGAAGCGTGCCCAGCCATTCACAGCGTTTCAGAAATAAATGTCCCAAAATCGCACTAAACGGATATAAATTGCTATAAAACGCTTTAAATTAACTACCTTATGATGTTTTTAACTCCTATAACGAGTAGAAACATGACCAGAGTAATATTACTCCCTCCACTAATGCTTGGAACAGGTGCGGGTCGGTGTCCTCCACGCGCATAACGCAGCTCCAAAAGACTTACTAGCTACAGGGTTTTTTAATTTATAGTGCCTGTGAACGCGCAATCGACCCCATTCAAATCGTCATCACGTAAAGGCATCCAGGGGAAGACGTAAGCAGTGTCCGTATACTCATAGCAATAACTGTGGCCTTTTAACTGACTCCAGATCAGGGGCCAACATTTCTGAAATCTGACTCCATGTCAGGGAAATTGCTGTAGAATGGGTTCTGTTCCACTTAGAGACAAAATTTCAACTCCTATAGAAACTATAGACTGTTTTCTATCCAATAATAATAATAATATGCATATTGTATGATCAAGAATTTTGTGGGAAGCCGTTTCAAAAATTACACGATTAGCATAAATAGTGACAACAGCGCCCCCAGCCTCAACAGGTTATTAAGTTAAGGGTTTAAGCGATATAATTGTTATGTCTCTTTGGCCAGTGTGAAGGGAGTTAGAGTTAGTTTTGAAAGCCAATGCTAATTAGCGATAGCGCAATGACTGGAAGTCTATGGGTATCTGCTAGCATGCTTGAGTTTAGGCAAATCAGCCAATATAATGGATATAAAAAATACACTGCTCAAAAAAATAAAGGGAACACTTAAACAACACAATGTAACTCCAAGTCAATCACACTTCTGTGAAATCAAACTGTCCACTTAGGCAGCAACACTGATTGACAATAAATTTCACATGCTGTTGTGCAAATGGAATAGACAAAAGGTGGAAATTATAGGCAATTAGCAAGACACCCCCCAAAACAGGAGTGATTCTGCAGGTGGTGACCACAGACCACTTCTCAGTTCCTATGCTTCCTGGCTGATGTTTTGGTCACTTTTGAATGCTGGCGGTGCTCTCACTCTAGTGGTAGCATGAGACGGAGTCTACAACCAACACAAGTGGCTCAGGTAGTGCAGTTCATCCAGGATGGCACATCAATGCGAACTGTGGCAAAAAGGTTTGCTGTGTCTGTCAGCGTAGTGTCCAGAGCATGCAGGCACTACCAGGAGACAGGCCAGTACATCAGGAGACGTGGAGGAGGCCGTAGGAGGGCAACAACCCAGCAGCAGGACCGGTACCTCCGCCTTTGTGCAAGAAGGTGCACTGCCAGAGCCCTGCAAAATGACCTCCAGCAGGCCACAAATGTGCATGTGCCTGCTCAAACGGTCAGAAACAGACTCCATGAGGGTGGTATGAGGGCCCGACGTCCACAGGTGGGGGTTGTGCTTACAGCCCAACACCATGCAGGACGTTTGGCATTTGCCAGAGAACACCAAGATTGGCAAATTCGCCACTGGCGCCCTGTGCTCTTCACAGATGAAAGCAGGTTCACACTGAGCACATGAGCACATGTGACAGACGTGACAGAGTCTGGAGACGCCGTGGAGAACGTTCTGCTGCCTGCAACATCCTCCAGCATGACCGGTTTGGCGATGGGTCAGTCATGGTGTGGGGTGGCATTTCTTTGTGGGGCCGCACAGCCCTCCATGTGCTCGCCAGAGGTAGCCTGACTGCCATTAGGTACCGAGATGAGATCCTCAGACCCCTTGTGAGACCATTTGCTGACACATGCACATTTGTGGCCTGCTGGAGGTCATTTTGCAGGGCGCTGGCAGTGCTCCTCCTTGCACAAAGGCGGAGGTAGCGGTCCTGCTGCTGGGTTGTTGCACTCCTACGGCCTCCTCCACGTCTCCTGATGTACTGGCCTGTCTCCTGGTAGCGCCTCCATGCTCTGGACACTACGCTGACAGACACAGCAAACATTTTTGCCACAGCTCGCATTGATGTGCCATCCTGGATGAACTGCACTACCTGAGCCACTTGTGTGGGTTGTAGACTCCGTCTCATGCTACCACTAGAGTGAGAGCACCGCCAGCATTCAAAAGTGACCAAAACATCAGCCAGGAAGCATAGGAACTGAGAAGTGGTCTGTGGTCACCACCTGCAGAATCACTCCTTTTTGGTGGTGTCTTGCTAATTGCCTATAATTTCCACCTTTTGTCTATTCCATTTGCACAACAGCATGTGAAATTTATTGTCAATCAGTGTTGCTTCCTAAGTGAACAGTTTGATTTCACAGAAGTGTGATTGACTTGGAGTTACATTGTGTTGTTTAAGTGTTCCCTTTATTTTTTTGAGCAGTGTATATAACTATGTTGAAAATCTTTGGCAAATTGTCTGTAAACTGGGGCACTATTTTGAGTGGCTCACTTGTATCAACCATAGCTGCATTCATGTCATCATTATTGTTGGTCTATTTTAGGCCAATGTAACCTTTTGGGTTTTAGCCAAATAGCAATGTGTGCTGATGGGTTGGAGGGGTCAAAAACCTTCAATGAAATGAAACACGGACATTTGTTGCATTACATTCTGGGGAAATGGCATAATAACTTTGAAAAGTTGGGGAGTGGGTGTCTAAAACAGCAAATGTCCACACCGCAAATCAATATAGAGAGATTGCTCTCTTCAGTGCTTTTTTAGTCCAACTCCCCAATAATTCTTGAGAAATGTAAACAATAGACTAATGAAATAAAACATTTGATTTCATAGTCTGACTCACTTCTCTCTGCCAGGCCCAAACAGACTCTACCTCTTGTCTCAGCTGAAGATTCATTATCAGTTAAGAATGATCTAGCTGTGTACAGTTTCCCGTCAAAGACAAGGACACATACATTGGGCCACACTGTCTCTCACACAACAGGTAAAGGTCTCTCTCACACACACAATCCCACTTTGTGAACACTGGGGACCTGCTTGAGAGGAACAACTAAACACTTCATTCCATATAACCTCAACAAACACCCTGTTCAATCAGAGCGTCCTGTTCTTGAGTGAGTGTCATATAGCTCTGCGGTCCACCGCGCAGTAGTAAATAACTGAATCGTCTACGTAACAGCATGAGTGGACCACATGGACCGCAGAACCGAGAGCTAACCCTACCCCGAAGATAAACAACCAGAAAGCAGTCAACTGTCCATCTACAATTGCTCTATTGTGAGTTTAACAGTTCGATTCAGAGACACTAGACTAGGCAGTGTGCTACTGCTAACTACAAATGCTACTTTAAATTCTGAAACATGCCGTGAGCTAATCATACATTTTTCCCAGCTTTCAAATTGAGTGTAATACCCCTTTAATTGTGCATTTTGCAAAACATTTGTCATGACAGAGTTTGCTAAACAAAAGCCCACCCGATTGATACAATCATGATATAATTATGCTACACTACGTGCATAGCAGACACGCATACCACACAGACATACAGGGGCAATATTGCTGGAAATTAATTGGCAGATATTGTGTTACGTTTAGCTTTTTAAGCCAATTGTGGCTAACTAGGGATGGAATAATGTTAATGTGGATTTGATTGGATAGTAGCAGGGAGCTTGATGTGTATGATACTTGTGAGATTTGTTTATGACAGTTTGCGGTGGCACACGTGAAAAATAGATGCACTTTCAGAATTGTTTGGCGAGCTACTCCTAGATGGGCTGCGAGCTACTGGTCGCGATCGACCTGTTGGAGACCGCTGATTGTAGAGCTACAGAGCACCATTCAACATGAAATAGCTAGTCTACATCAAACAAATGCAATTAACAAGACATAGACACACAAAACCACTCAACAGTCAAGTAACTGCACTCAACAGGAAAATATACTGTAGATTATAGAACCCCCTCATCTTGCATGTATTCTACAGTGTAGGAATGTTTAATGTTATGACTGACACTATAGGATTGAGGACATGGAATGGTATCACACAACAGGTAAAGGTCTCTCTCACACACACAATCCCACTTTGTGAACACTGGGGACCTGCTTGAGAGGAACAACTAAACACTTCATTCCATATAACCTCAACAAACACCCTGTTCAATCAGAGCGTCCTGTTCTTGAGTGAGTGTCATATAGCTCTGCGGTCCACCGCGCAGTAGTAAATAACTGAATCGTCTACGTAACAGCATGAGTGGACCACATGGACCGCAGAACCGAGAGCTAACCCTACCCCGAAGATAAACAACCAGAAAGCAGTCAACTGTCCATCTACAATTGCTCTATTGTGAGTTTAACAGTTCGATTCAGAGACACTAGACTAGGCAGTGTGCTACTGCTAACTACAAATGCTACTTTAAATTCTGAAACATGCCGTGAGCTAATCATACATTTTTCCCAGCTTTCAAATTGAGTGTAATACCCCTTTAATTGTGCATTTTGCAAAACATTTGTCATGACAGAGTTTGCTAAACAAAAGCCCACCCGATTGATACAATCATGATATAATTATGCTACACTACGTGCATAGCAGACACGCATACCACACAGACATACAGGGGCAATATTGCTGGAAATTAATTGGCAGATATTGTGTTACGTTTAGCTTTTTAAGCCAATTGTGGCTAACTAGGGATGGAATAATGTTAATGTGGATTTGATTGGATAGTAGCAGGGAGCTTGATGTGTATGATACTTGTGAGATTTGTTTATGACAGTTTGCGGTGGCACACGTGAAAAATAGATGCACTTTCAGAATTGTTTGGCGAGCTACTCCTAGATGGGCTGCGAGCTACTGGTCGCGATCGACCTGTTGGAGACCGCTGATTGTAGAGCTACAGAGCACCATTCAACATGAAATAGCTAGTCTACATCAAACAAATGCAATTAACAAGACATAGACACACAAAACCACTCAACAGTCAAGTAACTGCACTCAACAGGAAAATATACTGTAGATTATAGAACCCCCTCATCTTGCATGTATTCTACAGTGTAGGAATGTTTAATGTTATGACTGACACTATAGGATTGAGGACATGGAATGGTATCGAAACACAACATCCCCGAGGCAGGGAGGAGAATCCATCCCTTTGATGTGAAATGGATGGGGGTACTATGACTCCAAGGCTGTACTGGAGGTGACTGGAGTCTACTATGGGCTGGGAGAGAGACGGTTTGGCTGTATTATATGATGATGAGGAACTAAGGAGGAATTTGGCCATTTACCAAGCATTCAGACATCTGCTGGAGGGGACCAATGTAACCAGAAAACCAGATCTTGATGGATTACCATGACGATGGGGGGATCCTACCACCAAATGCCAACCCTGTGGTGACATCAATCCATGCTGTTGTGTCGACTGCTTTTGGTTGCTGAGCCAGAGGGGCTGCAACGCAATCCAGTCCAATCTTATCACTCGCTTTCTTCCCCTTTCCTCGGACCTTGTCAATTCCGAATGGAATGCAGCCGCTGCAGGGGCTGCTCTAATATCATACCTATCCATGCAGCTACACTGTAGGTGTATCGCCTTACCTGCCACCAAAGTGCGTCATGCTGTACCATCCTACCAGCTCTCCCGTGTCCAACCTGCCCCCTGCACAGGACATAGGCTACAGTAGATGTGTGACAATTGCCAAACAGGGCAGTGGTGTGTATAATGTTTGCAGTACAGCGTGTTCTATTATGTATCGTATGCTCCAGTGTATGATAGGCTACTATGAATAATACAGTATGGTACTGAACAATGTTCCTGTAAATAAGGTGAAACTGTGCTGTGATTCATTCATATAGTACAGTTGCATATTGGCTTTACAATGCTGCTAGTGAACACTTAAAGTGGCACTCCAGTCTCCTTTTCCCCTCATTGAACACCTGATTTACTTAACAAAGGCACATCTCAATACAACTTTTGAAAGGCTTTTTGAGGAGGAGCGCAAGTGAACCTTGAAACCCAAATAACTATTGGTGCATTTGTAGACAACAGTGTTCCATTGTGGCTGTAAACAGCTAGCTAAGATAGTTAACTAAGTAAAAAAAAAATCTCAAGATCAAAATGTGCATATTGACCATATTATTCGAGGGTGGGATGATCCTTACAACTGGGAACGAATCTATTTTTCAAAATTAAAGTTGATAGATACAAAGAAGCATCGCAGCGGGATGAAGTACCTGAATTGATAGTAAAGTTAGCAGCAGGAGGTGAAGGCGCCACGATGATGTGTAGCACATGGGAAAGTTGTTTATCAAGTTAACCATCTATTCTAGGTAACGTTAGCTAGCTAGCTACATATAAATAGGATTTACAGCCATCCAATATTTTTTTATGACACAAACATAGCTTTATCTGCTAAAAACAACAATGTTAGCTACCTAGCTAGTATACAAGCTAACTAGATAATGAACAGATTTCCATTCCCAAAGAGAGAACTAGCTATGACAATACAAAAACACAATCACAACGAAATATCAAATGTTATATCGCTTGAGAATAATTAAGCAAGTCCTGGTCTAATTTCTTTGTTTCCTAATCTCAGATGCAGAGACCTGTGAAAGCTGCTAAACCCTGTCTGCGGATTAAGGTCCTAATGAAAGTCCCAAGTCCTGAATAGACTGAAGGGTACAGTATATCTCCAATTGGTTACATGCCATTGGTTTACTGTTAAAATTGATTGTGGGACTACAACAATTCTGTTAAAAAGTAACAATGCATAGGCCTAGAACATGCACGGCCAACCTTACTCCTAGAGATCTACTGGTTGTGCAGGTTTCAGTTCCAGCCCAGCCCTAACACCTGACATTCTGCTTATTATTTGTATTAGACACTACTTATTTAACTATTACATTTTTGTTTTGGATTAACACGGATGTCTAAACTGCAGGTCAGCTTTTTTCGTCATGAATCTTGTTCTGGAGGCAACTCTGCAGTGGTCACTAGCTAGCACAGCCACAAAGTCATAACATCTGATTTTAAACCTAACCCTAACCACACTGCTAACCCTAATGCCTATCCCAAACGAAAAGCAACAGCAAAAAAATCCAGAACTTTTACAATATAGGCAATTTTGACTTTGCAGCTAGCCTATCTTGGTGATTTCTGGTATATCATACAAGTAAATCAAATCAAAGCATGTTTTTGGACTCATTCAGCAGTTTTATATTGATAAATAGCCCAATGTCAAAATACAGTTAAGTGTCCGAATCAATAACCAATATGAAAAACTGTTTGTGATATATTGAAAACCTAAACATATTTACACATACAGTACTTGTGCAACAATAGTAATCAGACAGTATAAGTCTTTGTATTTGATAAAACAAGCACCTTATCAACTGCACACGCACTATTGCCACTTGTTTTGTCAAGTGGCAATAAATCACTCATCGATTAGGGTGAGATATGCGCTTCTGAATCTACCACAACTCAAAAACCACATGGAAATTGGATATATTTTGTTAGACGACAACCTGCAGAACACAGTCACCTACATTTTGGAATGTTGCATTTTGATACGGGGGTCACCAAAACAGAAAGAGAAAAGCAATCACTCCTATCGCTTATCATGTTGAAATTAATTGCACGAGAGGGGAAAGATGACCCTCTGGGCACAGACATCAATTCAACATCTATTCCACGTTGGTTGCACATAATTTCATTGAAATGATGTGGAAGCAACGTTCCTTCAACCAGTGTTCGCCCAATGGGGAGGTTGCACATCTTATTAAAACCCCACAGAATCCGGGAATAATGTGTACATCACTGGTATGAGGACAATTTCTAGAAGACATCTAGCTACATTTTTAAGTGTTGCATTTTGATTAAAGTCGGTCGCCAACGCAGTAAGTGTAACGTTCTAATGTTTTTGGTAATCACTTACATCGATATCACGCTGAAATCAGTAGAACAGGGGACAAACGTTTGGGGTGTTGCGCTGTTTAAACTAACACTATTCAAAGGCCACATAGAAACTTGGAATAACCTAATCAATACAGTGCCTTGCAAAAGTATTCATCCCCCTTGGCGTTTTTCCTATTTTTTTGCATTACAACCTGTAATTTAAATTGATTTTTATTTGGATTTAATTTAATGGACATACACAAAATAGTCCAAATTGGTGAAGTGAAATGAAAAAAAATAACCTGTTTCAAAAAATTCCCCTCAAAAAATAATATGGGAAAGTGGTGCGAGCATATGTATTCACCCCGTTTGCTATGAAGCCCCTAAATAAGATCTGGTGCAACCAATTACCTTCCGAAGTCACATAATTAGTTAAAGTCCACCTGTGTGCAATCTAAGTGTCACATGATCTCAGTATATATACACACACACACACAATTGTTCTGAAAGGCCCCAGAGTCTGCAACACCACTAGGAGCTCTCCAAACAGGTCAGGGACAAAGTTGTGGAGAAGTACAGATCAGGGTCGGGCTATAAAAAAATATCCAAAACTTTGAACATCCCATGGAGAACCATTAAATCTATTATTAAAAAATGTAATATGGCACCACAACAAACCTGCCAAGAGAGGGCCGCCCACCAAAAGTCACGGACAAGGCAAGGAGGGCATTAATCAGAGAGGCCACAAAGAGAGCAAAGATAACCCTGAAGGAACTGCAAAGCTCCACAGAGGAGATTGGAGTATCTGTCCATAGGACCACTTTAAGCCGTACACTCCACAAAGCTGGGCTTTATGGAAGAGTGGCCAGAAAAAAGCCATTGCTTAAATAAAAATATAAGCAAACACGTTTGGTGTTTTCCAAAAGACATGTGGGAGACTCCCTAAACATATGGAAGAAGGTACTCTGGTCAGATGAGACTAAAATGTTGCTTTTTGGCCATCAAGGAAAACGCTATGTCTGGCGCAAACCCAACACCTCTCATCACCCTGAGAACCCTATCCCCACAGTGAAGCATGGTGGTGGCAGCATCGTGCTGTGGGGATGTTTTTCATCAGCGGGGACTGGGAAACTGGTCAGAATTGAAAGAATGATGGATGGCGCTAAATACAGGGAAATTCTTGAGGGAAACCTGTTTCAGTCTTCCAGAGATTTGAGACTGGGACGGAGGTTCACCTTCCAGCAGGACAATGACCCTAAGCATACTGCTAAAGTAAAGTAACACTTGAGTGGCTTAAGGGGAAACATTTAAATGTATTGGAATGGCCTAGTCAAAGCCCAGACCTCAATCCAATTGAGAATCTGTGGTATGACTTAAAGATTGCTGTACACCAGCGGAACCCATCCAACTTGAAGGAGCTGGAGCAGTTTTGCCTTGAAGAACGGTCAAAAATCCCAGTGGCTAGATGTGCCAAGATTATAGAGACATACCCCAAGAGACTTGCAACTGTAATTGCTGCAAGAGGTGGCTCTACAAAGTATTGACTTTGGGGGGGGTGAATAGTTATGCACACTCAAATGTTCTGTTTTTTTTGTCTTATTTCTTGTTTGTTTCACAATCTATTTTAATTCCAGGTTGTAAGGCAACAAAATAGGAAAAATGCCAAGGGGGGTGAATACTTTCGCAAGCCACTGTACATGGTTGGTTAGATGAGAATTTGTAGAAGGCTTCTATCTACATTTTGGAATGGCAGATGTTGATTTTGGGAGACCGCCATCATGGAAAAAGAGAGCAAACAACTTTTTCTGTTAACTTCAACGAATCAAGACTGGCCATAGGATATCAACAGTGACTAAAGTTTGACTTTCAAATCTGTGTATTGGTGTGTGGCCAGCGACATTTATATAAAGAGACCATCCAAATGATCCGTTCCATTTCAGAAAGAAAATGATAGCTGCGTTTTAAGTCCTGCGACCCCCAGCGAGTATGACAAAATCAACAGTACAAAGCCAAAGATATTGATCTGTTTTAAGGAATTGCTCGTGTCATTGTGACTATAAGCTTTTATACTAACATCAACAATCTGAGGTAAAAAGGATGTGTAATTTCCCCCCCAATTCGATGTGGTCAAAATGTCAGCTTGTGTAAGGTAGGATCACATACTGTCCACGGCATGTAAAGTAGCGTAATATACTGTACATTAATTGGATATGACAAACTTATTAAATATCTTAATTTAGGATGATAGTAAATAAAGCAAACTCGCATATTTTAAATGATCAAATATTTCACAAGTTTCACCATTTAGAGATTCAAAAAATCCTCCTAAGCACAATTTAACCAGGTGCTCTAGACTAGAGCATCCATAGGTCCTATGCAGCAGGCTGAACGTTTGACGTCCCTATTAACGAGATTTAAAAATAATAATAATAATAATAAAAATAAAAATGTAATCGCTCCATTCTCCCTCCAGGACAAGACTTATGACAATAAACATTAACCTGCATCCAAACCCACTAACCATTTACACAGGCATTCTTTGTATGATAATAAATAAAGGTGTTGATTCTTGGAATTCAGTAGTGTATTTTAAGGTCATTGAATATTGCTTGTTTGTCTGTTTTATTATATTACATAGATGTGCAGCAGCAGCTGATGTCCTTGATCATTGGTTTGGCTGTAACAATCCCTGTATGGCTGACCTTGGATGCAAACACACACCCGTGAGTCCAAATGTGCACTTCCCATTTCCATATTTCAAAACTCATGTCATTTACAATATCAACATTTATGATCGCTATGTTTGATTTACAGTTACAAGGATGACATGCGTCATACCCTGGGTTGTCCTAAACAGAAGGAACCTATTTTTGTCATATTTTGAAGAAAATTTGCACTCATGAGTCCATTCTATGTGCACCAAAATTACAATATGTTTAGTTGAAGTGCCTTGTGAAAGCCTAACACTGTAAGATCATATAGCTAGTCATGTTCACAAATGATGCCCACCTGACCCAGATTGAGATTTATAATGGAAGTTTTGGGGGGATTGCCTAAACAACAACAGTAATTGTTTGATGGTGGGGACGCAGGGCTGTGTTCCAAACAGAAAACGATAAGTTTACCTGCTTCAGTTCCTCAATGGCAAAGCTAGGAGAGCTAAAAGAAAAGCACCTTTATAGTTGAAGGCGCTTTCCTTGAGTCATAAAAGTGCATTGAAATTACGAAGGAACTGTGCACAGTTTGGACAGATGTGTGTCCACTTGGAGACACCAGTTAGGCCTCTCACTCAAACTTTTGTAATAATTGTTTCTTATATGTTGCACCTACCTCAACATTTTCATGAATATTGTTATTATGTTACTGAATGTATCCAGAGTATTTTCAGATTTCATTATTGACAAATGCTGCAAAAAGTACAGTAAATGTAAAATGCACATAAAATTAACGGTTTTAATGTTTGAATTCAGTCTTCAGTCAGGAGAACTGTTGTCTCCTCACCTTTGGTCTGATAATTTCTCCATAATCTCCAAAGTGTTCTCTTTCAATTGCTACCATGGTCAGGCACATGCTTTTTATATTTAGTAAGTAAACGAATGTCCAACTCTTCGCTGTCATCATGTTTCATTTAGAGTGCATTACTCCCCAGAAGGCTTGCGGCTTCTAATGTTTTTTGTTCAATAGAGTCAGACACTCATTTAAATGCATTTCAGGGCATTACCAGTGAGATATTACCACCACTGACCAGACTGTACACTCACTTTATGATGCCTCCTGAGTGCTCATTTTGTTAATCTATTTGTGTATAATGGTACTGAATAGCAAATGCAGAGTGTTGTCCGGTAAAGGATATCCTGCCTGATTTAAAATGTACAGGCACTAGATTAATACCTTTTGGGGGATGAAAATGATGATGGTGTTGTCACAGTGAGTTTGGTTCAGAAGAGATCACTTTTACATTGACCTGACCTCATACCCTTGCCCCTTAAACCTATCATGAAGATGTCACCTTTTCCTCAAAGAAAAAACATTGCATGGTGAATAGTTAAAGTCTAGAGAAAATGTTCCTCAAATATATGGGAAATAGGCCTAATGACCCCAATCTGCTGAATGAATAATCCACAATCAAGTCCACTGGAAATCTTCAGTGGACTTGATCTACACCAAAAATTATGCACTTTTTCAGCAAAATATTAGGGATCTTTCTCTGTGATGCATATAGCCTAAAGCATCATAGGCCTACAAACAAACAAACCCTATACTGACCAATAAATAACGGTTCATTGCGTTTATGATTTAAATTGCCATTGCATCATATCTTACACGATGTATGGCTGGCCTATGTTAATCAGGTAACTTTCAAATGATCTGTGTGTGATAATCCGATCAGATGTTGAAACTAAACTCACCTGCTGGCGACCTGTCTCTCTCCTCCGTGGTCCTCCATTCGCGCGGTGCAAGGAGCACCTGCACTCTTTAATTGACCGGTTGATTTACTGGGGCCTGGTCGACGAGATCTCCTGTTTTTGATCTATTCTGATTTAAATTAAATGAATCATATTTCAACATTAACGAATGAGTCAATAATATGACCGTTTATAATAAAAGCAAAAAGTATAGCCTACAGTGTGAACTGAATTGCGGTCCCGGTTTGTGTCTTGTTTTCTCGTCTGTGTTGGTAATTCTCTGTTTGGTTCCGTGCGTAAAGGCACTCTTCTGTTTTGGATTATTCGGTGCCACTGGAGAATTGACACCGTTATCTTCTACGGTTTGGTAATGGGTGGCAAGATGCTCCGTTCCTCTATGGAAAGCGGACACCGCTCAACCTGCAAGGCAACGGGAGGCAGGTGTGTGTGTCTTTCGCTTTTCTTGTGGTCTGCATGACCCAATTCAGCACCACATCAAATTCATTCATTTGCAGCATACTTTTCAACCTGCGTGGAAAATGACCCGACTCTCTATCTGCACCTATTCACCGTGTCTCAATTTCTCCTCGTTGCGTCAGGCTGGTATTGTCTGTTACTCCAAGCAATGGAATATGTGGTTAGCTTTTTACTATCCCTTTCACAACTGTTCCCAGTCTCAATCTCTCTGTAGCACTACCAGACAGCTCTTGCATTGTTCTCAAAGATGATATGTTCTATTTAGCCTACAAGATAGCCGAGGGACCGCTCTAACAATGGAAATACATGTCCTCAATTATTGAAGGCAGGCGAGATCAGGTGGGACAATTCTAGCCAATGAGAGTGCAGATGCACGTGTGAACAACAGGGACAACTAAGTAGTTTTTCTGAAAGTTGCCGGAATGCCACGTTCATCCACTTAAATCGTTACATTTGCAACAGCCTAAACATTATGAAATGTTTATTCGATCAAATAAGCTTTACGTAATCCGACACTCTCTCATAGACGTCCAAACAAAAATGTCTTATCTCACGAGGACAGAATTGGGCGGAGTAAATCCTCTTGCTTCGCCTCTTCCTCTTGTTCCCTCCCGCCTGGTCTCCATCTTCTGGCAGCAGCAGCGCTAACGTGCACTGGGTCCTAGCGCCTAGTTTTTAAATGCGTTTAACTTAATAGGAGCAGTCTACTACACCAATGACTGTTGCATAATTCAGAAGCTTATGGCCTCAAGTACTTCTTCACAGTGACTTTGCCAAGTGTCCATATTAGGTAACATTTGGGGCATGACTTTCAATTAATTTAATCTACTGGTTGGTGGTTCCTTGTTTAACAACAGGCAAGCATCCAATCATCTTTGTCAACCCAAATAGATTGGATTGGTGGAATGGGATTGGAATATGAGGGACAACCTTATCAACCCTAGAGCATAGTCCTCCACTAATCCTTTGAGAGCATCATCAGAAATCACGGATCAGAACGGTTGATGAGTAGAGTAGTTGAACTGTTGGGAACTCTTCATCGTCATATCCCACTCAGGCAGGGTACTTGTTCCACTCCAAACCCACTGCTCCAGAACTAAGACAGCCTAGGCCTACAGGGTGTCAAAAATAAGCTGGTTACACACACATCCAGGACAGGATCAGGCCACGGAAGAGGAAAGAAAAAGGAGCATCAGTCTAGATAACAACTATGACAGTGCAAAGAATATGACTTGCCTATATCTTGAAACAATATCAGTGCCATCAGGGTATTCTGTTGCAGTATTTTCCTGTTCAATGAATATGTACTGAGAAGACAGTTAGTTGATATCATCGGTTAGATCTTGTCACCTTTTGAGAGGTTCAAGATTTCTCTCTGGGAATTGGGCAAGAAGCAATGAGGCTGAGAGTTTCCTCGGGGTTACCCTGGGAACCGGGTTGTCATAAATCATGATGAAGGTCAAATACTGTGGGATGACAACAGGGAGCGGTGTGGGTCAAATAAGTTCATGTGAGCCGTGAACAAATAGAAAAAAGCACTTGCTCTTGTGCTCTCTGTCTCTCTCTCTCAATTCAATTTCAATTTAATTTCAATTTAAGGACTTTATTGGCATGGGAAACATATGTTAACATTGCCAAAGCAAGTGAACTAGATGCTAAACAAAAGTGAAATAAGTTCCAAAAGAATAATGACATTACAAATGTCATACAAATGTCATATGTGCAAATAGTTCAAGTACAAAAGGGAAAATTTAAAAAAATAAACATGGGTTTTATTTACGATTGGCAATCTCTCTCTCTCTCTCTCTCTCTCTCTGGATAAGCTTTATTAGCATGAATGACAAAGCCACTGTTGCTAAAGCGAAGTGAGATAATGACAATTACAGTAAAAAATAAATAATGATAACAATAGTGGTGGTGCTTAGAGAAAGAGTACAATATATGTCAATATTACAATCGTTTTTTATGTATAGAAATAAGATGAATAAACACAAATAGTAATATTAATCTAAAAAAAGATTTAGATTTGTTAATTATAAAATAAAAATATACAGTATTTACAATAATAACAGACATATACTGAGTATACCAAACATTAAAGGAAAAATACTCCCAAAACCATTAATTCCTTTAATTTACAGTGTTAAATAAGAATAATATGTGAGAACAATATTTTTTGTTTCATTTTGGCATCATAATAAGGTTGGTAGCAACATGGAAAATTGTTGTGGAAATCTGTTGCAGCTCAGGTAGACTACTAAATCAACGATGCAATGCTCTCTATGGGGTGGCTGGCTAGCTAGCTAGGTAGCTATCAAATGTAGCTACACACAATAATACCAAAGACTATATCAGCATGTAAGGTAGCTAGTTAGCTGTAAAATCGCCTAAACAAACTGCACTATCAATTTAGGTGTCTACAATCTCACCATGTTCAACCTGCAGACTGATGTGCCTCACAGAGTGGAGTCTGACATTCGCAACGGCAGATATACTTTTGAGGAGATGGGAAGCGTTGCCCATAGTACGTCAATGAGCCACACCGTGCATTCTGGACAATTCTGGGACAAGGAGCACTCTCCTTCAAGGAGTAAATGGGAGTCTGTTGTGCGCTAGCTAAAAAATCCCACATTAGCTTGAATTTTGTCAACGTACATTACAAATCGTTTTCAAGATGTGAGATTATTAACATGCTATCTGTAATATCGTATAGCTTTGGAATCGTAACATTACGTACTTTTGACGAAAATAGACACGTTTGTCGAGATATACTCTGATTTTGAGAAGGGATTGCGTGACGATTAGCTTAGCAACCGCGTGACGCAGCATGACAACGTAAACACGATTGGTCGACAGTCTGCTGGGTGGGGATACATACGTTCCTTCATTCCTTCATTCATTCTCTGGCAATGGCACCAAGCAATGCGCCCTGGACAAAAGAGGCAGACAAATAGGAAAAATGTGCTAGACCCTTCATTAAATGAAACATTTCTCGAGGTAGGAATATCGCAAAAATATGATCACTGGGTCATTCAGAGAAAACATCCTCCTGAGTTATGACATCGGCCAGTATTGAAATCTGACATGTATGAAAGATGTTATCGCAACCTAAAAGTCGTATTCCTATTAACTTCCAGTGTAGTTGTCACGACTTCCGCCGAAGTCGGCCCTTCTCCTTGTTCGGGTGGTGTTCGGCGGTCGACGTCACCGGCTTTCTAGTCACCATCGATCCATTTTTCTGTTTCGTTTTGTTTTGTCTGTATTTTACACACCTGGTATCAATTTTCCCCATTATGTTCCCTATTTAACCCTCTCTCTTTCATTTATGTTTGTCCGTGATTGTTTGTGAGTTAGGTGTTGTATTTGATACGGGTTCGTATCTGTTTCTTTTCCATTTGTGGAATTGTGTATATATTTTGAGTAAATACTCTGTGGTTTCGCTCAGACCTGTGTCCTGCGTTTGACTCCAAACATTCTCCGCACACAACCCTGACAGAATCACGGACCTACTTCAGATGGAGTCAGCAGGCGCAGCCAGCCCTTCTCTCCCAGTAGAGGAGCAGGTTCAACAGCACGCGACTATGTTGCATAGTTTAGGGACTGCCATGGATCGCGTGCTGCAGACTATGGACAGATGGGAGAGAGGAGGTCTCCCGGTTAATCAGAACCCAGCACCAACACCCGCACCTCTACCTACACCACCATCCATCCCTCCACCGGTCGGAACCAGTGGAATTCGGCTCTCGCTCCCGGGAGCGTATGACGGAACAGCAGCCGGGTGTCAGGGTTTCCTCCTACAGCTGGAGCTATACCTGGCATCTGTTCATCCGTCCCCGTCGGGACACGAGAGGGTGGGCGCTCTCATCTCCTGTCTGACTGGTAAAGCCCTGGAGTGGGCCAACGCCATCTGGGGAAGAGAGGGATCTACCCTGGATGATTATGATGACTTCTCTCGCCGCTTCCGGGCAGTCTTTGACCATCCACCTGAAGGGAGAGCGGCGGGAGAGCGATTGTTCCATCTCAGGCAGGGGATGAGGAGCGCACAAGATTTCGCTTTGGACTTCCGTACTCTGGCCGCTGGTGCGGGATGGAATGAGCGGGCCCTGATCGACCACTACAGGTGTAGTCTACGAGAGGACGTTCGTAGGGAGCTAGCCTGCAGGGACACCACTCTCAACCTGGACCAGCTGGTGGATTTATCTATCCGGCTGGATAACCTGTTGGCCTCCCGCGGGCGTCTAGATCGGGGTCCGCCCATTCCATTACCCAGCTCCTTAGATCCAACTCCTATGGAGTTGGGAGGGGCTGCTAGGAGGGAGACCGGAGGGGGAACCACTCCATGTACCAACTGTGGACGCAGAGGGCACACTGCTGTCCGGTGCTGGGGTGTTTCTCCTGGGAGTCGAGGTAGCAGGCGGAGCACTGGTGGGTCGTCTCAGGTGAGTAGGCACATAACTCACCCAGAGCCTTCTGTTGCACTCATGTGGTTATCTATAGAATTTCCTGGGTTTTCCCTACATTCCCAGCATAAGGCGCTAGTAGATTCAGGCGCAGCTGGGAATTTTATTGACCGCTCTTTGGCTCATAGCTTAGGGATCCCTATTATTCCGGTTGATGTTCCCTTCCCTGTACATGCCTTAGATAGTCGTCCTTTGGGGTCGGGGCTGGTTGGGGAGGTCACAGTGCCCATCGCTATGAGAACGCAGGAGGATCACGAGGAGAGTATTTGTCTCTTCCTGATCGACTCTCCTGCGTTTCCTGTTGTGTTGGGTCTTCCCTGGTTGGCTTCTCATGATCCGGTTATTTCGTGGCAACAGAGGGCTCTCAAGGGATGGTCCTGTCAGTGTTCAGGGAGGTGTGTAGGTGTTTCCTTAGGTGCCACTACGGTGGAAAGTCCAAACCAAGTTTCCACCATGCACATTCCTCCTGAATATGCCGATTTGGCACTCGCCTTCTGTAAGAAGAAGGCGACTCAATTACCACCCCATCGACCGGGGGATTGTGTGATAGATCTCTTGGTAGACGCTAAACTTCCCAGGAGTCACGTGTATCCCTTGTCACAGGAGGAGACGGTGGCTATGGAGACATATGTCACCGAATCTCTGGGACAGGGATACATTCGGCCTTCCATCTCACCTGTCTCCTCGAGTTTCTTTTTTGTGAAGAAGAAGGATGGAGGTTTGCGTCCGTGTATTGATTATCGCGGATTAAATAAGATCAGGGTAAAATACAGTTACCCGCTACCACTTATAGCGAGTATGACCGAGTCATTACACGGGGCGCGCTTCTTCACAAAATTGGACCTCAGGAGCGCTTACAACCTGGTGCGTATCAAGGGGGGAGATGAGTGGAAGACAGCATTTAGCACCACTTCTGGGCATTATGAGTACCTCGTCATGCCGTACGGGTTAATGAATGCTCCATCAGTCTTCCAATCCTTTGTGGATGAGATATTTAGGGACCTGCACGGTCAGGGTGTAGTGGTGTATATTGATGACATTCTAATATATTCCGCTACACGCGCCGAGCATGTGTCCCTAGTGCGCAGGGTGCTTGGTAGACTGTTGGAGCATGACCTGTACGTCAAGGCTGAGAAATGTCTGTTCTTCCAACAGTCCATCTCCTTCCTAGGGTACCGCTTTTCAGCGTCAGGGGTAGAGATGGAGAATGACCGCATTTCAGCCGTGCGTAATTGGCCGACTCCAACCACGGTAAAGGAAGTGCAGCGGTTTTTAGGGTTTGCCAACTACTACCGGAGATTTATCCGGGGTTTTGGCCAGGTAGCGGCTCCCATTACCTCACTGCTGAAGGGAGGACAGGTGCGACTGCAGTGGACAGCTGGAGCGGACAGGGCGTTTGGTCACCTGAAGGCTCTGTTTACCTCCGCTCCCGTGCTGGCGCATCCTGATCCTTCCTTAGCATTCATAGTTGAGGTGGACGCGTCCGAGGCGGGGATAGGGGCTGTGCTGTCTCAGCGCTCGGGTACGCCACTAAAACTCCGCCCCTGTGCATTCTTTTCGAAGAAGCTCAGCCCGGCGGAGCGAAACTATGATGTGGGGGACCGGGAGTTGCTGGCTGTTGTCATGGCTCTGAAAGCGTGGAGACATTGGCTTGAGGGGGCAAGACACCCTTTTCTCATTTGGACTGACCACCGCAATCTGGAGTACATCCGGGCGGCGAGGAGAATGAACCCTCGCCAGGCAAGGTGGGCCATGTTTTTCACCCGTTTTGATTTCACCCTTTCCTACAAACCAGGTTCCCAGAACGTTAAGGCAGACGCACTGTCCCGGCTGTATGATACAGAGGAGAGGTCCTCAGATCCCACTCCCATCATTCCAGCCTCTCGCCTGGTGGCACCGGTGGTATGGGAGGTGGACGCGGACATCGAACGGGCGTCACGTTCAGAGCCCATTCCACCTGACTGTCCAGCTGAGCGTATGTACGTTCCGTTTGATGTTCGCGATCGTCTGATCTGTTGGGCTCATACGTCACCCTCCTCTGGTCATCCTGGTATCGGTCGGACGGTGCGCTGCCTTTCTGGGAAGTACTGGTGGCCCACTTTAGCTAAGGACGTGCGGGTTTATGTTTCCTCCTGTTCGGTATGTGCACAGTGTAAGGCACCTAGACATCTGCCCAGAGGGAAATTACAACCCCTTCCCGTTCCACAGCGACCATGGTCACACCTATCGGTGGATTTCGTGACGGATCTTCCCCCCTCGCGGGGTAACACCACGATCCTGGTCGTTGTGGATCGGTTTTCTAAGTCCTGCCGTCTCCTTCCTTTGCCCGGTCTCCCTACGGCTCTACAGACTGCGGAGGCTCTGTTCACTCATGTATTCCGGCACTACGGGGTGCCTGAGGATATAGTTTCTGATCGGGTTCCCCAATTTACATCTAGAGTCTGGAGGGCGTTTATGGAACGCCTGGGGATCTCGGTCAGCCTTACCTCAGGTTTCCACCCCGAGAGTAACGGGCAGGTGGAAAGAGTAAACCAGGATGTGGGTAGGTTTCTGAGGTCCTATTGCCAGGACCGGCCGGGGGAGTGGGCAGCTTACATCCCCTGGGCGGAGATGGCCCAAAACTCCCTCCGCCACTCCTCTACCAACCTATCACCGTTTCAGTGTGTGCTAGGTTACCAGCCGGTCCTGGCACCATGGCATCAGAGCCAGATTGAGGCTCCTGCGGTGGATGAATGGTTTCGGCACTCAGAGGAGACTTGGAACGCTGCCCATGTGCGGTTACAACGGGCTATTAGGAGACAAAAGGCGAGTGCCGACCGCCACCGCAGTGAGGCCCCGGTGTATGCACCGGGGGACCGGGTCTGGCTCTCGACCCGAAACCTACCCCTTCACCTGCCCTGCCGGAAGCTGGGTCCGCGGTTTGTGGGGCCATTTAAAGTCCTGAGGAGACTGAACGAGGTTTGTTATAGGTTACAACTCCCCCCTGATTACAGTATTAATCCCTCGTTCCATGTGTCTCTCCTCAGGCCGGTGGTGGCTGGTCCGCTCCAGCAGTCTGAGGTGCGGGAGGTCCCTCCGCCCCCTCTTGACATCGAGGGGTCATCATGGATTCTAGACGTCGGGCGAGGGGCCTTCAGTACCTCGTGGAGTGGGAGGGGTACGGTCCGGAGGAGAGATGCTGGGTACCGGTGGAGGACATTCTAGATCCATCCATGTTACAAGAGTTTCACCGTCTCCACCCGGATCGCCCTGCACCTCGCCCTCCGGGTCGTCCCCGAGGCCGGTGTCGTCGCGCTGCTGGAGCCGCGCGTCAGGGGAGGGGTACTGTCACGACTTCCGCCGAAGTCGGCCCTTCTCCTTGTTCGGGTGGTGTTCGGCGGTCGACGTCACCGGCTTTCTAGTCACCATCGATCCATTTTTCTGTTTCGTTTTGTTTTGTCTGTATTTTACACACCTGGTATCAATTTTCCCCATTATGTTCCCTATTTAACCCTCTCTCTTTCATTTATGTTTGTCCGTGATTGTTTGTGAGTTAGGTGTTGTATTTGATACGGGTTCGTATCTGTTTCTTTTCCATTTGTGGAATTGTGTATATATTTTGAGTAAATACTCTGTGGTTTCGCTCAGACCTGTGTCCTGCGTTTGACTCCAAACATTCTCCGCACACAACCCTGACAGTAGTGAGAGCGACTTTATCACAGTGCTATGTCATACAGGCCGGATTTCTGAGTGCTTGATTGCCAATAGCTCAGATACACGTGAAAACATGAAATGACCCAGGGAATCGATAGCACATCACTCAGAGATGCACAAAACAATATAACAATTAAAATGGGTCAACCTTTCCTTTAAAAACACCTTCCTAATATTTGCCCTCAGAACAGCCTCAATTCGTTGGGGCATGTATTCTACAAGGTTTCGAAAGCATTCCATAGGGATGCTGGCCCATGTTGACTCCAATGCTTCCCACTGTTGTGTCAAGTTGGCTGGATGTTCTTTGGGTGGTGGACCAATCTGGATACACATGGGAAACTATTGAGCGTGAAAGACCCAACAGTGTTGCAGTTCTTAACAAAAACCTGTGCGCCTTGCATCTATTCTACATCCAAAAGCACTTCAATCTTTTGTCTTGCCCATTCACCCACTGAATGGCATACATACACAATCCATGTTTCAAGGTTTAAAAATCTTTCTTTAACCTGTCTCCTCCCCTTCATCAAAACTGATTGAAGTGGATTTAACAAGTGACATCAATAAGGGATCTTAGCTTTCACCTGGATTCACCTGGTCAGTCTGTCATGGAAAGAACATGTTTTGTATACTCAGTGTATTATCGGTACAAATCAAATTTTAATGGTCACATACACATATTTAGCAGATGTTATTGCGGGTGTAGCGAAATGCTTGTGTTCCTAGCTCCAACAGTTTGGTATTTCTTAATTGTATTTTAGTTTTTTTTAGTTCTCCCCAATTTCGTGATAAGCACGTACGGACTCGGGAGAGGCGAAGGTCGAGAACGATGCGTCCCCCGAAACACGACCCTGCCAAGCAGCACTGCTTCTTGACACACTGCTCGCTTAACTCGGAAGCCAGCCGCACCAATGTGTCAGAGGAAACACAGTACAACTGGTGACCGTGTAAGCTTGCATGTGCCCGGCCTCGTCACAGTAGTCGCTACAGCGCGATAGGACAAGGACATCCCGGCCGGCCAAATCCTCCCCTAACCCGGGCAGCGCTGGGCCAATTGTGCGCCGCCTCATGGGTCCCCTGGTCGCGGCCGGCTGCGATGCAGTGCCTTAGACCCCTGTGCCACTCGGGAGGCCACCAGTACAGTAGTATCTAACAATTCACAACAATACACACAAATCTAAAGTAAAAGAATGGTGGAGTGGCATTGATTAAAATACAGTAGAATAGAATAGGGTTATACATATGAAATGAGTAAAGCGGTATGTAAACATTATTAAAGTGACCAGTGATTCCATGTCTATGTATATAGGGCAGCAGCCTCTAATGTGCAAGGTTGAGTAACCGGATGGTAGCAGGCTAGTGATGGCTATTTAACAGTCTGATGGCCTTGAGATAGAAGCTGTTTTCAGTCTCTCGTTCCCAGCTTTGATGCACCTGTACTGACCTCGCCTTCTGGACGATAATGGGGTGAGCAGGCCGTGGCTCGGATGGTTGATGTCCTTGATTGATCTTTTTGGCCTTTCTGTGACATCGGGTGGTGTAGGTATCCTGGAGGGCAGGAAGTGTACTCCCGGTGATGCGTTGGGAAGACCGCACCACCCTCTGGAGAGCCCTGCGGTTGGGCGTGGTGCAGTTGCCATACCAGGCGGTGATACAGCCCAACAGGATGCTCTCAATTGTGCATCTGTAAAAATTTGATGGTCTTAGGGGCGAAGCTGAATTTCTTCAGCCTCCTGAGGTTGAATAGACACTGTTGCGCCTTCTTCACCACACTGTCTGTCTGGGTGGACCATTTCAGATTGTCAGTGATGTGTACGCAGAGGAACTTGAAGCTTTTCACCTTCTCCACTGCGGTCCCGTCGATGTGGATAGGTGCGTGCTCCCTCTGCTGTTTGGTGAAGTCCACGATCAGCTCCTTCCTTTTGTTGACGTTGAGGGATAGGTTATTTTCCTGACACCACACCGCCAGGGCCCTCACCTCCTCCCTGTAGGCTGTCTCGTCATTGTTGGTATTCAGGCCTACTACTGTTGTGTCGTCTGCAAACTTGATTGAGTTGGAGGCGTGCGTAGCCACGCAGTCATGGGTGAACAGGAGGTACAGGAGGGGGCTGAGCACGCACCCTTGGGGGCCCCTGTGTTGAGGATCAGCGAAGTGGAGGTGTTGTTTCCTACCTTCACCCCCTGGGGGTGGCCGTCAGGAAGTCCAGGACCCAGTTGCACAGGTTCAGACCCAGGGCCCCAAGCTTAATGATGAGCTTGGAGGGTACTATGGTGTTGAAGGCTGAGCTATAGTCAATGAACAGCATTCTTGCATAGTTATTCCTCTTGTCCAGATGGGATAAGGCAGTGTGCATTGCGATGGTGATTGCATCGTCTGTGGATCTATTGGAGCGGTAAGCAAATTGAAGTGGGTCCAGGGTGTCAGGTAAGGTAGAGGTGATATGATCATTAACTAGCCTCTAAAAGCACTTCATGATGACAGAAGTGTCATTTAGTTCAGCTACCTTTGCTTTCTTGGGTACAGGAACAATGGTGGAAATTTTGAAGCAAGTGGGGACAGCACACTGGGATAGGGAGAGATTGAAAATGTCCGTAAACCCTCCAGCCAGTTGGTCTGTGCATGCTCTGAGGACACGGCTAGGGATCATGTCTGGACCGGCAGATTTGCTTTGTTAATAAAATCCCCAGCTACAATAAATGTTGCCTCAGGATATGTGGTTTCAAGTTTTCATAAAGTCCAGTGTAGTTCCTTGAGGGCCGTCATGGTATTGGCTTGAGGGGGAATATACACGCTGTGACTATAACCGAAGCGAATTATCTTGTGAGGTAATACGGTTGGCATTTGATTGTGAGGTACTCTAGGTCAGGTGAACAAAAGGACTTGAGTTTCTGTACGTTATCACAATCACACCATTAGTAGTTAATCATGAAACATACACGACTACCCTTCTTCTTCCCGGAGAGTTCATTATTCCTGTCTGCACCATGTACTGAGAACCCAGCTGGCTGTGTGGATGGGGACAGTATATCCGGAGAGAACCATGATTCCGTGAAACAGAGTATGTTACAGTCCCTGATATCTCTCTGAAAGGAGTTCCTCGCCCTGAGCTCGTCTACTTTACTGTCCAGAGACTGAACATTAGTGAGTAATATACTCAGAAGCGGGGGATGGTGTGCACGCCTCCTGAGTCGGACTGGAAGTCTAATCTGAATATCTCTTCTCTGCCCGCGGCGTCTTGGAGCAGCCTCTGGGATAAGTTGCCCTGGTGGGTACGATCAAAGGATCCAATTTGGGAAAGTTGTATTCCTGGTCGTAATGCTGGTCGCAATACTGTCGCTCTGATATCCAAAAGTTCTTTCCGGCCGTATGTAATAACACAAAAAACATTCTGGGCTAATAATGTAAGAAATACTGCAAAGTTTCTTAGGAGCGAGAAGCAGAGCTGCAATGTATGTCGGCGTCATCTTCTTCTAAATTGTGATAATCTGATTCATACGTGTAACAACATTGAATAGGCACAATGAGATCATCTATGGAATGTAGGTGAGCATGCAGGTGTCAGTAGTGTGTGTGTGTGTGTGGTGTGTGTTTTTTGTGTTTGTGCAAGCACACACACACCGACTTGTACCCATGGTTGTGTATGGGTGTGTGTGCAGATAGGAGTGTGTGGATAATTGTATAATACTGTCACGATCGTGTGGCGGATTGACGGACCAAAATGCAGCAGTTGGAAAATAAGCCATCTTCTTTTATTTTAAAAGATGACAAACAATAAACACGAAACACTTTAACAAAATAACAAAACGACCGTGAAGCTACAAACGTTGTGCACATACATACAGGCTACAAACGTTCTACATAGACAATTACTCACAACCAATGAGAGCCTATGGCTACCCTAACTAAGGCTCCCAATCAGAGACAACCGAAATCAGCTGTCTCTAATTGGGAACTCATTCAGGTAACCATAGACTCTCCTAGACAACTAAACATACATAGACAACGCTAGACATCTACACTCAACACAAACCCATATACTACACCCCATAACCCCTTTACCATATAAACACCCAAAACTAACAAAACATAAACATTCCCCATGTCACACCCTGACCTAACTAAAATAATAAAGAAAAACAAAGAATACTAAGGCCAGGGCGTGACATAACCCCCCCCTTGAGGCGCGAACTCCGGGCGCACCATACACAGTCTAGGGGAGGGTCTGGGTGGGCTTCCCTCCACGGTGGCGGCTCCGGCTCTGGTCGTGGTCCCCACTTCACCACAGTCCCTAACCACCTCCTTAGCCTCTTCAAAATGACCCCTCTCCACATTAATCCCATTGCATTAAGGGACAGCTCCGGACTAAGGGCCAGTACCAGGGTAAGGGGCAGTACCAGGGTCAGGGGCAGTACCAGGGTAAGGGGCAGTACCAGGGTAAGGGGCAGTACCAGGGTAAGGGGCAGCACCAGGGTAAGGGGCAGCACCAGGGTAAGGGGCAGCTCCGGACTGAGGAATGGCAGCTCCGGACTGAGGAATGGCAGCTCCGGACTGAGGAATGGCAGCTCCGGACTGAGGAATGGCAGCTCCGGACTGAGGAATGGCAGCTCCGGACTGAGGGACTGCAGCTCCGGACTGAGGGACTGCAGCTCCGGACTGAGGGACGGCCCATGGCTGGCTGACAGATCTGGCTGCTCATGGCTGGCTAACGGATCTGGCTGCTCATGGCTGGCTGACTGATCTGGCTGCTCATGGCTGGCTGACGGATCTGGCTGCTCATGGCTGGCTGACGGATCTGGCTGCTCATGGCTAGCTGACGGATCTGGCTGCTCATGGCTAGCTGACGGATCTGGCTGCTCATGGCTAGCTGACGGATCTGGCTGCTCATGGCTAGCTGACGGATCTGGCTGCTCATGGCTAGCTGACGGATCTGGCTGCTCATGGCTAGCTGACGGATCTGGCTGCTCATGGCTAGCTGACGGATCTGGCTGCTCATGGCTAGCTGACGGATCTGGCTGCTCATGGCTGGCTGACGGATCTGGCTGCTCATGGCTGGCTGACTGATCTGGCTGCTCCTGTCTGGTTGGCGGCTCTGGCAGATCCTGTCTGGTTGGCGGCTCTGGCAGATCCTGTCTGGTTGGCGGCTCTGGCAGATCCTGTCTGGTTGGCGGCTCTGGCAGATCCTGTCTGGTTGGCGGCTCTGGCAGATCCTGTCTGGTTGGCGGCTCTGGCGGATCCTGTCTGACGGACGGCTCTAGCGGCTCCTGTCTGGCTGGCGGCTCTAGCGGCTCCTGTCTGGCTGGCGGCTCTAGCGGCTCCTGTCTGGCGGACGGCTCAGTAGGCTCATGGCAGACGGGCGGCTTTGCAGGCTCATGGCAGACGGGCGGCTTTGCAGGCTCATGGCAGACGGATGGCTCAGATGGCGCTGGGGAGACGGATGGCTCAGATGGCGCTGGGGAGACGGATGGCTCAGATGGCGCTGGGGAGACGGATGGCTCAGATGGCGCTGGGGAGACGGGCAGTTCAGTCATCGCCGTGCAGACGGCAGACTCCTGCCGGCTGAGGCGCACTGTAGGCCTGGTGCGTGGTGCCGGGACTGGTGGCACCGGGCTGGGGACACGCATCTCAGGGCTAGTGCGGGGAGAAGGAACAGGGCATACTGGACCCTGGGAGCGCACATTAGGCCTAGTGCGTGGTGCCGGAACTGGTGGTACCGGACTGGGGACACGCATCTCAGGGCTAATGCGGGGAGCAGCAACAGGACGCACAGGACTCTGGGTATACACAGGAGGCTTGGTGCGTAATTTAGGCACTGGTGGTAAAGGGCTGGAGACACGCACCATAAGGCTAGTGCGTGGAGGAGGCACTGGTTGTACTGGGTTGGGGACCGTCACAGGAGAGTTAGTACATAGGGCTAATATAGGAGGTGCAGGACTAGGGAGGCGTACAGGAGGCCTGGTTCGTGGGACTGTCCTTTCCAGACGGTTAGCACGCACATCAGGACGAGCATGTAGAGCTGACTCAGGTAACCTCACATCCCGCACACGCTCTGTCGGGTGGATCTTGTGCCTCACGCACCAACACAGCAGCTCCCTCATTTCACTCTCTTCCAACCTCCCCAATAAATCCTTAACCGTCTCTGCATCATTCCCATTGCTCCCCTCCAATCTCAGCCCGACTGGCTCAGGTTCCCTCTTAGAGGAAGCACGGGAAGCACGGGAAGTTGACGCAGTTCTCCCATCTGGACTCGCCACATTCCCCATGAGCCCCTCCCCAAGAAATTTTTGGGTATTACTCACGGGTCTCCAGCCTTGCTTCCTTGCTGCCTCCTCATATCGCCTCCTCTCGGCTTTCGCTGCCTCCAGCTCTTCACGAGGGAGGCGATATTCTCCAGGTTGAGCCCAAGGTCCCTTTCCTTCCAATTCGTCCTCCCATCTCCAGAAATCCTGTGTAGGTAGGTCCTGTTGCCGCCTTCCATGCCGCTTGGTCCTTTGGTGAGTAATTCTGTCACGATCGTGTGGCGGATTGACGGACCAAAATGCAGCAGTTGGAAAATAAGCCATCTTCTTTTATTTTAAAAGATGACAAACAATAAACACGAAACACTTTAACAAAATAACAAAACGACCGTGAAGCTACAAACGTTGTGCACATACATACAGGCTACAAACGTTCTACATAGACAATTACTCACAACCAATGAGAGCCTATGGCTACCCTAAATAAGGCTCCCAATCAGAGACAACCGAAATCAGCTGTCTCTAATTGGGAACTCATTCAGGTAACCATAGACTCTCCTAGACAACTAAACATACATAGACAACGCTAGACATCTACACTCAACACAAACCCATATACTACACCCCATAACCCCTTTACCATATAAACACCCAAAACTAACAAAACATAAACATTCCCCATGTCACACCCTGACCTAACTAAAATAATAAAGAAAAACAAAGAATACTAAGGCCAGGGCGTGACAAATACATGTTATTTGATGTACTATTTAATGTGTATTTAGAGTGTATACATAAATGTGTACAGAAAATAAAGAGTACAAATAATTAAATAAGGAAACAAAACAAAAGAGAACAAAAACAACACAATGATACAAAACAAAAACACTAACAACTGCAAAGTCCATCCCATCTCTCTCTGGTTGTGGCAAAGGGTGAACATTTAGCTGCCAGCAGTCAACATTTAGCTGACTGCTGCAGGATGGGGAGTTTATGTACATCAGAGATCTGTCTAAAGTTTGATGTATATATTTTTCTAAATCTAGGTAGTATGTTTCCCTTCTTATGTTGTCAAATTTTGGGTAGGAACATAGAAAGTGCATCTCAGTTTCTTCCTCCTGTAAATTACAATACCTAGATATTTTCTGCTCAGAATATATAGGTACAGAAAGGGTTTTTCTTAATTTTACATCTTGGAGGTTTAGATATTCTGCCAATGTACATTTTAGATTTAGAGACAGATAACAATCAAGTCTAGTTTGTAATTTAATTTTGTTTGTTTGGGAGAAATGGTTACTCAGAAATTATTTGTATTTAATGGAGCTCTGGTATGCTTTATTTAAATGCTGCCAGAATTGAAATGCTCTATTCTGTACTTGATTGTGTAGAGGGAAAAGTCCCAGTTCTGCCCTGCAGGCGTTGTTCAGAGTATTTCGGTGGACACTGAAAATACTTTAGATAAATTCGAACAAAAATGTCTCAATGAAGCCTTTTTCCATTTGCTGAAGTTAGGATCAAAGATGGGTCCCCATATTTCGCTACCATACAGTAGTATTGGGGTCTGAATGAGGTAGATTTTTTTTTTCTTTAAACATATTGGGATATTTTGATTGCTGAATTTGGATTTGATAGCATAAAATGCTCTTCTGTTTTTTTTTCTCACTCAGTGTCCTTGTAGCCAGGCTGAAACTCTCTGATGAGCTCATCTCCAGGCCCAGGTAATTACAGCTGGTACTGTGCTTTAGTGTCGGTAAGCTGGTAGTGGTTTCCCTAGGATTTGGCTTTCTTCTTTTTTCAAAGTTTACTGTTAGTGCCCATATTTGGCAGTACTGCTCTTCAAGGGATAGGCTCTGTTGTAATCCTGGTTCTGTGGGTGACAACAATACTCAGTCGTCAGCGTACAACAGGCACTTAATCTGTGTGTTATGTAGGGTGAGGCCTAGGGCTGCAGATTGCTCCAACATTGTTGCTAATTCATTTATATAAATATTAAAACAGTGTTGGACTCAGGCTGCATACCTGCCTAACTCCACGTCCTTGGGTAAAAAAAGTCTGTAATTTTGCTTTGATTTATTATTCATATATAATGATTTCAAAATGTAATACTTTTTCCCCCCTATACAAATTTGGAGGAGTTTGTATAATAGTCCTATTATAATCAACAAAAATATCTGCAAAATATATTTTCCCAGATTATTGCACACACAGATAGATGCCTCTGTAGTTATTGGGGTTGGATTTGTCTCCTTTTTTGTAGTTGGGTATTATTAGACCTTCATTCCAGATTCCAGGGAAACATCCAGTTTCCAGTATTAAGGTAAATATTTTAAGCTGTGCATCCACCAGTTTAGGGTAGCTCACTTTCAACATTTCATTACTGATGTTGTCTGGTCCGCATGACTACTTTAATAAAGTCCGATGTCACATTTATGTAACATTGTCTTTAAACACATGCTAAAGTGTCTGTACACAATCAATACTTAAAAGGAAGGCACTATCTTACATTTACATTTTTGCCATTTATCACCAACCTTTGTAATTACACTATTGGAGATAGGTGTTGAAAATCTAAAATCAAAATAAAATAGAACATAAATTCTGCTCCCCTGAATGGTCTTGTGCGTTGTCAAAAAGGTAAGTTTCTAAAATGCCTAAGTATTTTTGTTGTTGTTGATGTATTCAATTTTGGCGAAGTACAGTCACTTAAAAGTTTGTTACGTATTTGTAACATTGGGCATTAAGTGATGCATACCAAACATTTGCATAGATTTTTTGTATACCAAAATGTTTGTATATCTTTTTTTCTTCAGAAATATGTTATTTGGGGTCTCCTTGAGCATTCCCATCAATCCATATTTTTTTATGCAAGGAAAATTGTGTCTGGGTTTCTAATGGTTCATTTTAATGTTTTGATTTGATCATTTGTGATGGGGAAGTCTAGAGGATTCTGGTTGGGCTTAATTGTTCTTTCTAAGTCCTCTAGTTTCTGTTTGTGTTAATCTGGGAGTATCAGGAATCAAAGACCCAGATGTAGACTGTCAAAGTGATACTGTTTATTGTAGCAACAGGGGCAGGCAAAGACAGGTCAAGGCAGGCAGGGGTCAACAATCCAGGGTAAGGCAAAGGTACAGGACGGCAGGCGGACTCAGGGTCAGGGACAGGCAGGGTTCAGTAATCCAGAGGTGGAGCAAAGGTACAGGACGGCAGGCAGGCTCAGGGTCAGGCAGAGAGGTCAGGCCAGCAGGTACAGGGTCAGGACAGGCAAAGGTCAAAACCGGGAGGACTAGCAAAGGGAGGCTGGGAAACGATAGGAGCTGACAGGAAAAACGCTGGTAAGCCTGAACAAACAAGACGAACTGGCAACAAACAGACAGAGAACACAGGTATAAATACACAGGGGATAATTGGGAAGATGGGCGACACTTGGAGGGGAGTGGAGACAAACACAAGGACAGGTGAAACAGATCAGGGTGTGACAGGGAGGGGTTTAGATCTTTGATTTGAAATGTATTGTAAAGGTTTTCAAAGTAAGTTTTCAAGATTGTTCCATTTTGAATAGCTAATTCTGTTTCGTTGTTATCAATGTTTTTGTATAATTCCTAGAATGAGTTTTGATCAATATCCTCTTCAATTTAATTTAGTTTTATTTGAATTTGCTTTCAAATGTATGTGAATAGTTTAGACGCAACTCCTCGTTGGTTGGCTCTCTGTGTTTTTTGTTGGAGAGCATTGGTAAAACATTTCTGGAGGAGATACATTCTTTATTAAACCACACTTATTTTTATTTTTTTGTTTGTTTGTTCTGTTATTGTTTATCCTAAGATTTGAAATTGAGGCCAATATTTCAAATACATTATTGATGCATTTGGTTGCTGAATTTAGGTTAGGTTTTGCAGTGGTTTTGCAAGTGGTTTGGAAACTGTTCAACATGGCAATTGTTTTAAGATTATCCATGCTCAGTTTGAATTCCCTCCATTTCATGTTTGGTTTTAGTGAATATAGTTTTTCTACATTTACGGGGTTTGCTGATGGTTTCTCAGACCCTCTGTCTCTATCTCTC
Source organism: Salvelinus fontinalis (assembly GCF_029448725.1). Classification (NCBI taxonomy): domain Eukaryota; kingdom Metazoa; phylum Chordata; class Actinopteri; order Salmoniformes; family Salmonidae; genus Salvelinus; species Salvelinus fontinalis. Next base: position 963,323 of record NC_074672.1, on the reverse strand, counting down.
CTCTTTTGTGTGACACCAGTCTTTCACCGCACTTGTCCTAGTTTTCACTTTTGTGTGTCACCTCTTCCTCCCAATTCCTCCTTTCTCTCTGTTCTCAAACTTGTTTTCTTGTTCAGCAAAGTGAACTATAAAAGCAAGGACTGTTTCACTGCACTGTTTTGCTTTATTTAGAAAAAAATAACAACACAATAACAAAACTAAAACTAAAATGAATAATACAGCCAGAATATATATTATGCCGAATCAAAATCATGTCTTTAACTACGGATGAGATCAAAAAAAAAAATGGCATTTGGTCATGAGCGGACGGACTCCTCTCTTTTTTTCGGATGTTCTAAATGTGATAGCTGAGAACCAGGTGGGTATTATAATGGCCTTAGCTCTGTGGATTTTAGCGGTGAACCTCTCCAGGTTTAAGTTGTCAAGATAGCAGTAGATCCACAGATTTTTCAGGTGAGCCTCCTGATCAAACCATGCTCTTAGAATGTCTATTTTTGCTGTTGTGAGGGCAGCCATAAGTAGATAGGAGTTTTTCAAGTTTAAACTGATACCTAAAGTTTCTCTAAATAGGAGGAATCCAGGACAGAAACATATGGGCAAGACAAAGTTCCATAGATCTCATACAGTTGGGCCCTCTCAGAGCATGTGCATAGATGTCCCAGTCAGATCACACCACTTGCAAGCTTTGTCCTCTCAGAGTTTTATTTGGAATTGTACAGTCAGTGGTGTTAATTACTTATGTAAAAATACTTGAAAGTACTACTTATGTATTTTTGGGGATTATCTGTACTTTACTATTTATATTTTTGATTACTTTTACTTTTACTTCACTTACGTTCCTAAAGAAAATAATGTACTTTTTACTTCATACATTTTCCCTGACACCCAAAAGTACTCATTACATTTTGAATGCATAGCAGGACAGGAAAATGGTCCTTTTCCTCAAGTAGTATTTTACTGGGTAACTTATACTTTCACTTGAGTAATTTTCTATAAAGGTAACTTTACTTTTACTCAAGTATGACAAATGCATACTTTTTCCACCACCGAGTACAGTAGTATTTATGTAAACTAAAGCAAATAGATTACTGCATAGAAATTAAAATATAAACTACAATGGAGATAGTTAAAGCATATTTGTAGCAGAGGAAGCATGGAGCTGCTTCCCTCTGTCACTGTTTTGCTTTATAAAAGGACATTGTGACATTGTGCACATCAGCCTGTCCTGCTTAATGAACCTTTTACTGCAGTGGCCTAAATCAGGGCCACACAGAGTGATTCTTGGTGGTGTTAAACAAATCTACTTTGAAACAAAAGTATACACCTCACACACATTGTTATGGGCTTAAAAAAGAAGAAACCTGTACCATGTCAGATATAGAGTTGAAATGTATTCCATTTTGAGTTTGCATCCCAATATTACACTTCATATACATCATAGAAGACTGAAATATAACAAAACTGTTTGACATAGAAACACCCGGATTTTCATAAAAAAAATACATTTAAAAAATCGTAAATAATTATGAAATTATGAAAAAGATTAATAACATTCCACTCATGAGGCCAAAGAGGGAGCTTGTGGTCACTGACTGTAGAGCTTGGCAAAAAATGCAAACATGAAATGTCATCTCCCTAACCTTTATGGTCTCTCTCTATTTTGTATTGCTGCCGTCGGTGTAACTATCCTTGCCCTATATGTTGCTTTCAATGCCCCAGTGTTATTGGTGCTTTCAAGACAACTGGGAACTCGGGGAAAAATGAGGTCAAATCTCGACGTCAGTGATCTTCAGTGATTAGTGAAAAGAGATCCTATTAAATTATTAGAGGGGCTGTGTCATAAACCCTCAAACTTCCAGAAATGGGGGGAAAAGGCTAAATCAAATCAAATTTATTTGTCACATACACATGGTTAGCAGATGTTAATGCGAGTGTAGCGAAATGCTTGTGCTTCTAGTTCCGACCATGCAGTAATATCTAACAAGTAATATAACCTAACAATTTCACAACAACTACCTTATACACACACAAGTGTAAAGGAATGAATACGAATATGTACATAAAAATATATGAATGAGTGATGCCCGAACGTCATAGGCAAGATGCAGTAGATGGTATAGAGTACAGTATATACATATGAGATGAGTAATGTAGGGTATGAAAACATTATATAAAGTGGCATTGTTTAAAGTGGCTAGTGATACATTACATCAAGATGGCACGATGCAGTAGATGGTATAGAGTACAGCCATATTGGTCAGGGAGAAATCCAAACCAATCTAACTGAAACAAGTGGCAGTACAGTCATGATCCTGAAATACCTGATTTTACAGAAATTGTTGAATATAATTATTGTCTGGGAAGAAAGTAAGCCGGTACGGTCCTGTACGGCGTCCCGGCAAAATAAATAGTCAGGGTATGCCGTACCAGTAAAACGGGAGCCTAACACATTTAACACACAATGCCAAGAAAACTGTTGGCTATTACACCGTTATTTTACATTACCACATGTCAGCAGCATGGCAAAATGAGCGAATTGACTTGAAACCGCTCCAAATTGCGTTGTGGTTTGAAGGGAGCACTTACATTTTTCCAAGGCAGAGATGAGTGGCCGAGATCGAGACCACTTACATATGGACAAGGCGGAGATGAGTGGCCTACATGCAGACAGCAGTGGACGCATCAATTCAGGCTACAAGTGTAAGCCTAATGACAATCGCAGAATGTCCTTACAATACACGCACAGTAGGTTTTTTGTAATAGATGTCTCTTTCTATTCATATAATGGCGTCGGAGGAGATGGCTGCCGTTTTACTATCCCCTAATCCAGTGGTTCACAAACTTTTTATAGACCCGTACACCTTCAAGCATTCAACCTTCAGCTGCGTACCCCGTCTAGCACCAGGGTCAGCGCACTCTCAAATGTTGTTTTTTGCCATCATTGTAAGCCGGCCACATTCACGCTATACATTACGTTTATTACACATAAGAATGAGTGTGAGTTTTTGTCACAACCTGGCTCGTGGGAAGTGACAAAGAGCTTTTGTAGGACCAGAGCACAAATAATAAAATAATAGTAATCAATCATTTTGCTCTTTATTTAACTATCTTATTTAAACCTTATTTGTTCATTGAATATTGTGAATAACTCACCACAGGTTAATGAGAAGGGTGTGCTTGAAAGGATGCACATAACTCTGCAATGTTGGGTTGTATTGGAGAGAGTCTGTCTTCTTTCATTTTCCACACAGTCTGTCTCTTTATTTAGTTTTCATGCTAGCAAGGGCCGAGAATCCACTCTCACATAGGTACATGGTTGCAAAGGGCATCAGTGTCTTAACAGCGCGATTTGCCAAGGCAGGATACTCTGAGCGCAGCCCAATCCAGAAATCTGGCAGTGGCTTCTGATTAAATTACATTTTCACAGAACTGCTTGTTGCAATTTCGATGAGGCTCTCTTGTTCAGATATCGGTAAGTGGACTGAAGGCAGGGCATGAAAGGGATAACGAATCCAGTTGTTTGTGTCATCCGTTTTGGGAAAGTATCTGCGTAATTGCGGTAAACTCACTCAGGTGCTTCGCTATATCACATTTGACATTGTCCGTAAGATTGAGTTCATTTGCACACAAAAAATAATACAATGATGAAAATACCCGTGTGTTGTCCTTGTTAATGCAGACAGAGAAGAGCTCCAACTTCTTAATCATAGCCTCAATTCTGTCCTGCACATTGAATATAGTTGTGGAGAGTCCCTGTAATCCTAGATTCAGATCATTCAGGCGAGAACAAACATCACCCAGATAAGCCAGTCGTATGAGAAACTTGTCATCATGCAAGCGGTCACACAAGTGAAAATTATGGTCAGTAAAGAAAACTTTAAGCTCGTCTCTCAATTTAAAAAAATGTGTCAATACTTTGCCCCTTGATAACCAGCGCACTTCTGTATGTTGTAAAAGTGTTACATGGTCGCTGCCCATATCATTGCATAATGCAGAAAATACACAAGAGTTCATGGGCCTTGCTTTAACAAAGTTAACCATTTTCACTGTAGTGTCCAAAACGTCTTTCAAGCTGTCAGGCATTCCCGTGGCAGCAAGAGCCTCTCGGTGGATGCTGCAGAGTACCCAAGTGGTGTCGGGAGCAACTGCTTGCACGTGCAACTGCATTACCACTCCACTATGGCTCCCTGTCTTGGCTTTTGCACCATCAGTACAGATACCAAAATGAGCAGCAGCTACATTTGGCGACATACGGACCGTTAGTGGAATTCCCGCGAGAGAGTAACGGTTAATGTGATTGGATTTTAATTATTTGACTAGGCTACCTGTATTTTACATTGTGTTGTTATTTCGCTGAACACTAGATGGTTTAATTGTATTTGGCAGTGAAACATGGCTACTCAGGTGAGAAAAAAAACTCACCCAAATGTATAGCCCTGTTGGAAAATATAAATGGACTGTTTGAAAGTGTGAAGAAAAACAAAAGTTACAAAATAAGTGTCAAAAATATATATATATTTTTTTTTAAATGTGAATCACATTTTTGTTTGGCGTGCACCCGACGGCATTGTGCGTACCCCAATTTGGGAACACCTGCCCTAACCGGTTGTGCTATTGTGTGTGTTTGTTTGCGTTATTTGTAACTTATTTTGTTAATAATGTTTCTGCCACCGTCTCTTATGACCGAAAAGATCTTCTAGATATCCGGATAGCGATTACTCACCCTGTACTGGAGGAATACTTTTTCTTTAACGAGTCAGACAGGAAGGATTTACTTCAGACGCCCGACATGTCCATCCCTCATCTCCGTCATTCGCAAGAGAAAAAGACAGAGATATCGGGGACACAGGTCTGGGTCCCTTGTAAGGATCCGACAGCGAGTGGGTAATCTCCCTTTACCATTAGTCCTATTAGCCAACGTACAATCAAAGGATAATAAAATAGACAAACTACGATCACGTATATCTTACCAACGGGACAAAAATATTTTGTTTCACCGAGTCGTGGCTGAACGACCACATGAATAACATTCAGCTGGCGGGTTTAACGCTTTTTCGGCAGGAGAGGTCAGAGGCCTCTGGTAAGACATTTCTATCCTCCTGATTCCTGCGTACAAGCTAAAACTAAAGCAGGAAGAACCAGTGACTCGGTCAATAAAAAAGTGGTCAGATGAAGCAGATGCCATATGTTCCGGGATTCTTCCGATGGCACTGAGGAGTACGCCACATCAGTCACTGGCTTCATCAATAAGTGCATTGATGACGTCGTCCTCACAGTGACCGTACTTACATACCCCAACCAGAAGCCATGGATTACAGACAACATTCGCAGTGAGCCAAAGGGTAGAGCTGCCGATTTCAAGGAACGGCACTCTAACCCTGAAGCTTATAAGATATCCTCTATGCCCTCCAACAAACCATCAAACAGGAAAAGCGTCAATACAAAGCTAAGATTGAATTGTACTACACTGGCTCCTACGCTCGTCGTATGTGGCAGGGCTTGCAAACTATTACAGACTACAAAGGGAAGCACAGCCGCAAGCTACCCAGTGACATGAGCCTACCAGCAGAGCTAAATAACTTCAAGGCAAGTAACACTGAAACATGCATGAGAGCAACAGCTGTTCCAGACAACTGTGTGATAACGCTCTCTGCAGCCAATGTGAGTAAGACCTTTAAACAGGTCAACATTCACAAAGCCGCAGGGCCAGACGGATTAACAGGAGCATCTTCAAGTTCCTTGGTGTCCACATCACCAACAAACAAACATGGTCCATGCACACCAAGACAGTCGTGAAGAGGGCACGACAAACCTATTCCCCCTCAGGAGACTGAAAAGATTTGGCATGGGTCTCAGATCCTCAAAAGGTTCTACAGTTGCACCATCGAGAGCATCCTGACTCGTTGCATCATTGCCTGGTATGGCAACTGCTCGGCCTCCGACCGCAAGCCACTCCAGAGGGTAGTTTGTACAGCCCAGTACATCACTGGGGCCAAGCTTCCTGCATTCCAGGAACTCTATACCAGGCGGTGTCAGAGGAAGGCGCTAAAAATTGTCAAAGACTCCAGCCACCCTAGTCATAGACTGTTCTCTCTGCTACCGCACGGCAAGCGATACTGAGGCGACAAGTCTTGTTCCAAAAGTCTTCACAGCTAATCAAAGGGTTATCCAGACCCTTCTTTACTACGCTGCAACTCTCTGTTTATTATCTATGCATACTCACTTTAACTCCACCTACATGTACATATTACATCAATTACCTTGACTAACCGGTGCACCCGCACATTGACTCTGTACCGGTAGCCCCTGTAGATAGCCTTGCTATTGTTATTTTACTGCTGCTGTTGAATTATTTGTTCCTTTAATTTTTTTTGTACTTATCTATTTTTTTCTTAACACTTATTTTTCTTAAAACTGAATTGTTGCTTAAGGGCCATTAAGTAAGTATTTCACTGTAAGGTTTTACCTGTTTTATCCTGCGCATGTGATACATAAAATTTGATTTGCACTGTTTGAATGGTGGAATTATTTTGTGAATGGTGGAATTATTTTGTTTGACAATCAGAAGAAAACATCATGACTGGTTGTGACCAATACAATTTGATTTGATTTATGACACATTAAAAGGGAATGCATGTTAGAAGTGATATCACAAATCTTTACTAGGCCTAGGCTACTAGGCCAACAGAGATCATACAGTGCATTCGGAAAGTATTCAGACTCATTGACTTTTTCCACATTTTGTTACGTTACAGCCTATTTTAAAATGTATTAAATAGTTGTTTTTCCTGTTCAATCTACACACACTACCCCATAATGACATAACAAAAACAGGTTTTTAGAAATGTTTGTAATTTTATTACAATAGAAAAACTGAAATACCACATTAACATAAATATTCAGACCCTTTACTCAGTACTTTGTTGAAGCTCTTTTGGCAATAATTACAGCCATGAGTCTTCTTAGGTATGACGCTACAATGTTGGCACACCTGTATTTGGGGAGTTTCTCCCATTCTCTGCAGATCCTCTCAAGCTCTGTCAGGTTGGATGGGGAGCGTCGCTGCACAGTTATTTTCAGGTCTCTCCACAGATGTTTGATCGGGTTCAAGTCCGGGCTCTGGCTGGGCCACTCAAGGACATTCAGAGACTTGTCCCGAAGCCATTCCTGAATTGTCATGGCAGAGAAGAGGCGACTCCGGGATGCAGGCCTTCTAGGCAGAGTTGCAAAGAAAAAGCCATCTACTTTGTGCATGACTGATTTAAATTTTCCAACAAAGTTATTTTTCCAACAATTGTTTACAGACACATTATTTCACTTATGATTCACTGAATCACAATTCTAGTGGGTCAGAAGTTTACATACACTAAGTTGACTGTGCCTTTTAACAGCTTGGAAAATTCCAGAAAATGATGTCATGGCTTTAGAAGCTTCTGATAGGCTAATTGACATCCTTTGAGTCAATTGGAGGTGTACCTGTGGATGTATTTCAAGGCCTATCTTCAAACTCAGTGCTTCTTTGCTTGACATCATGGGAAAATCAAAAGAAATCAGCCAAGACCTCAGAAAATAAATTGTAGACCTCCACAAGTCTGGTTCATCCTTGGGAGCAATTTCCAAATGGGGGTGCCAAATGGGACTGGTGCACTTCACAAAATAGATGGCATCATGAGGTAGGAAAATTATGTGGATATATTGAAGCTACATCTCAAGACATCAGTCAGGAAGTTAAAGCTTGGTCGCAAATGGGTCTTCCAAATGGACAATGACCCCAAGCATACTTCCAAAGTTGTGGCAAAATGGCTTAAGGACAACAAAGCCCTGACCTCAATCCCATGGAAAATTTGTGGGCAGAACTGAAAAAGCGTGTGCGAGCAAGGAGGCCTACAAACCTGACTCAGTTACACCAGCTCTGTCAGGATGAATGGGCCAAAATTCCCCCACCTTATTTGTGGGAAGCTTGTGGAAGGCTACCCGTAATACTTCTGACCCACTGGGAATGTGATGAAAGAAAAAAAAGCTGAAATAAATCATTCTCTCTACTATTATTCTGACATTTCACATTCTTCAAATTAGGTGTTGATCCTAACTGACCTAAGACGGGGAATTTTTACTGGGATTAAATACACATGGTCTGCGGTTGTGAGGCCAGTTGTTTGCTGATGTCAACGTTGTGAACAGAGTGCCCCATTGTGACTGTGGGGTTGTGGTATGGGCAGGCATAAGCTATGGACAACGAAAACAATTGCATTTTAATCGATTGGCAATTTGAACGCACAAATATACAGTGACGAGATCCTGAGGTTCATTGTGAGGCCCAATTTTTTAAAGGTATCTGTGACCAACAGATGCATATCTGTATTCCCAGTTATGTGAAATCCATAGATTAGGGCCTAATGAGTTTATTTAAATTGACTGATTTGAAATTGTTGCATGTTGCGTTTATATTTCTGTTCAGTATATATATTATACTAATAAAAATACTCAATCAAGTACAAGAGGCATGCAGATAAATGAAAATAATATTTTTTTTAAAGAAAAGCCTATAGGGATATACAGTAGTAGACTATGGATATTGTTATATGAAAGTATACACAGAGTATACAAAATATTAAGAACACCTTCCTAATATTGAGTTGCACCCCTTTTGCCCTCAGAACAGCCTCAATTTGTCAGGACATGAACTCTTTAAGGTGTCAAGTGTTCGACAGGGATGTTGGCCCATGTTGACTCCAATGTTTCCCTCAGTTGTGTCACGTTGGCTGGATGTCCTTGGTGGTGGGCCATTCTTGATACACACGGGAAACTGTTGAGTGTGAAAAACCCAGCAATGTTGCTGTTCTTGACACACTCAAACCGGTGTGCCTGGCACCTACTACCATACCCCGTTCAAAGGCACTTAAATATTTTGTCTTGCCCATTCGCCGTCTGAATGGCACACATACACAATCCATGTCTCAATTGTCTCAAGGCTTAAAAATCCTTCTTTAACCTGTCTCTCCCCTTTATCTATACTAATTGAAGTGGTTTTAATAAGTGACATCAATGAGGGATCATATCATTCCCCTGGATTCACCTGGTCAGTTTATGTAATGGAAAGAGCAGGTGTCCTTAATGTTTATTTCACTCAGTGTATATGTTTGTCATACTTGGGACAAATAGGATGTTATGCAGAAAAATACGTTGGTAAGACAAGGCTATGTATGTTTGTGCACATGGAAGTCAGTGATTTATGTTTACTATACTGTAGGTTAATGAGGCAATACAAATGTGATGTGACCAAAATATGACTAAAATAAAAGGGCATTGACTTTGACTAAAATTGCCTGCTGTTTTGGTCATTTTGACATTAACTCGAGTAAGTCATTATTCAATTGACAAAAATGTGACTTAATGATATTTTAGTCAAAAATGACTAAGACTAGACTATTATTATCAAAAAAAAGAGTGCCAAAAATTAACACTGCTCTGCTTGTGTTTTAAAGTGTAAGCTGCCACCACCACCTGGTGGTGAGCTATCAAACTCAGAGGGAAACACATGTTGACCGCTTATGTAATGAAGAAAACATAGATCAAAGAAAACATTGTTTAACCCCCGCAGGGCTTCTGCAGGCTCTGACTGTCTCCCCCCAAAATATGTTACTTACTAACCATGTCTTGCGCTCTTGGTATTTGATTGATATTCTCCTCCAGCATCAATATCTGCTACATTGTTTCACTATTACAAAGCATCACCTCACTCAACTTACTGTTTCCCCAAATTCAAATATAATGGGCCCTTTATCAGGAGACAGAAAACTGTTGATACAACTGTCCAGGCTGGCATGCATTAATAGATACTGTAGGCATACACACAGCCTAAGTGCTTTGGGTGGAATAGCCCTGAACAATGAGGGATCCATTTCACAGGGCTCTTCCAGTCAATAAAATCTCTAAATACAGAATGAGAGAAAGTTATCCACCATCCTAATGTACTCTAATGCATCACCACTAATGCATCGATCCCGGAAACTCATTGCATTCACCAACTAAATCTGGTGTCCGTTTACCAGCAGAAACACTCCCTGGGGTCATCCCTTTCTAAAAATCTGAGGGTCATAAGAGATGAGCTAATCGATCAATAGATTTCAACTTCCCTCTGATTTGGAAAAAGGGGTTAATGTTTTTGAAAAGTGGGAGGGAATACCAGGAACACTTTACATCTGGTTATGAAGGGCCATAGGCCCTGTAAATGACACACTGTTATACTGCACTCCCTAAACATGCATAGATACATATATACTGAACAAAATAGTTAACACAACACGTAAAGTGTTGGTCCCATGTTTCATGAGCTAAAATAAAAGATCCCAGAAATGTTCCATACACACCAAAAGCTTATTTCTCTCAAATTATGTGCACAAATTAGTTTACATCCCAGTTAGTGAGCATTTCTCCTTTGTGGCATATCAAGAAGCTGATTAAACAGCATGATCATTACACAGGTGCACCTTGTACTGGGGACAATAAAGGCCATTATAAAATGTGCAGTTTCGTCACACACAGTGCCACTGATGTCTCAAGTTGAGGGAGCATGCAATTGGCATGCTGACTGCAGAAATGTCCAACAGAGCTGTTGCCAGAGAATTGAATATACATTTTTCTACCATACATTTTCTCCAACATCGTTTTAGAGAATTTGTCAGTAAGTCCAACCGGCCTCACAATCGCAGACCACGTGTAACCACGCCAGTCCAGGACCTCCACATCCGGCTTTTCACCTGCGGGATCATTTGAGACACGCCACTCGGACAGCTGATGAAACTGTGGGTTTGCACAATCAGAACTCGTCTCAAGGAAGGTCATCTGCATGCTCATCGTCCTCACCAGGGTCTTGACCTGACTGCAGTTCGGCATCGTAACCGACTTCAATGAGCAAATTCTCACCTTCGATGGCCACTAGCACGCTGGAGAAGTGTGCTCTTCATGGGTGAACTGTACCAGGCAGATGGCAGACAGCGTATATGCCTTCGTGAGGGCGAGCTGTTTTCTGATGTCAACGAACGTTGTGAACAGAGTGCCCCATGGTGGCGGTGGGGTTATGGTATGGGCAGGCATAAGCTACGGAAAACGAACACAATGGCATTTTATTGATGGCAATTTGAAAGCACAGAGATACTGTGACAAGACCCTGAGGCCCATTGTCGTGCCATTCATCTGCCGCCATCACCTCATGTTTAAGCATGATAATGCATGTCCCCATGTTGCAATTCCTGGAAGCTGAAAATGTCCCAGTTCTTCTATGGCCTGCATGTCACCCATTGAGCATGTTTGGGATGCTCTGGATCGATGGGTACTACAGTGTGTTCCAGTTCCCGCCAATATCCAGCAACTTCACACAGCCATTGAAGAGGAGTGGGACAACAATCAACAGCCTGATCAACTCTATGCGAAGAAGCTGTGTCGTGCTGCATGAGGCAAATGGTGGTCACACCAGATAGTGACTGGTTTTCTGGTCCACGCCCCTACCTTTTTTTAAGGTACCTGTGAGGTACTAACAGATACATATCTCTATTCCCAGTCATGTGAAATCCATAGATTAGGGCATAATAATTTTTTTCAATTGACTGATTTCCTTACATGAACTTAAACTCTGTAAAATCTTTGAAATTGTTGCATGTTGCATTTCTATTTTTGTTCAGTGTAAGAAAAAAAATGCTTTGTATTCATGGGTGTGCACCCAGAATATGGTGTTACTGAAACACTATTGACAATGATTTTCTTGTTTGTGTATCTTATCTGAAGGTCCTGTAGTCTCCCCAGAGACCGACAGCTTTCCTCCCACAATGTAACAATGTTCCTGCTCTTTCCTAGGTCTGGGGTCCCGAGACTAAAGGTCCTGATTACATGTATTCATTCTGGCCTTGCGGTAGAACTTAGAAACATGTCTATCATGTCTGTGTGAGCCTTGAGGCATTTGTAGTTTAAGCATGTTGAAAAAAAGAACACTAGATATTCTCTCCCTTCATTGCTATGAATAAGCAAGGAACACATGTTCTATCCCCTGCATGGATGGAAAACTATTGTACAGCATGTGTGTGACATTTGAACAGTCCCTTCTCTCACTACAATCACATTTCCCCAAATGCACTTGTTGTCCTTTCACAAAAAATAGCTTTGACGTCAGGTTTGAATTAAGAAATGGCAGTCTATGGTGCTTAATTTATCTATTTTTGCCTTTTAAAAACGCATTTCATGCAATTCTACATCATTTACAAGACAGAAGACATTAGCTGAATCTCTTTTAAGACCGCACAAATGACCGAAATGAGTGGCTACTCTGAAACTGACAAACTGAGATCAATCTGGTCTTGAATTCAAACAAACAATAGCCCAGGCCAATGAAGCGACACACAGATCATACAATATTAGGGGGCAGTATATACAGTGCCATCGAAAAGTATTCAGACCCTTTGACTTTTTCCACATTGATACGTTACAGCCTTTTTCTAAAATTGATTAAATTAAAAACATCTTCAGCAATCTACACACAATACCCCATAATGACAAAGCAAAAACAGGTTTGTAGAAATGTTTGCAAATGTATTCAACGTACAAAAAATTATTATAATAATTTACATAAGTATTCAGACCCTTTGCTATGAGATTCCAAACTGTACGTTTGTCCCGCGATTGTATTAGGAAATTTGCAAAAGGCAAATAGACCACCGCAACCAATCATAGAAATATAATCCATAGATGGCAGTTCCCATTCAAGTCAGGACTGGCAGCCATTGCTAGTGTACACATGAGTTTAACACTCAAATTGCCAGGGTAAGAGGTTACAAAACCATTCTATGGATTATATGTCTATGCCCACAAGCTGTATATTTGGCACGCATGCTGCCCAAATTGCAGCCTTCCCGACTGTAGGCGATCCGTAACTGCCAAAATAAAGGAAACACTCGAGTAAATGAAGGATACAACGTCTATGTTATGGTGTGCATTTTCCTGTCATGATTTAGGTCCACTTGTAGAATTCATGCCAAGGCACATTGAAGCTGTTCTGGCAGCTCGTGGTGGCCCAATACAATTTTAAGAAACTTTATTTTGGTGTTACCTTTATTTTGGCAGTTACCTGTGTGCGCTTAATATTAATATTTAATACAGTTATTTATTTTGGTTGAACGTATTGATCCTCTGTGGCAAAATTATGCTCTCTGGTGTATTTTGAACAATGAGAGCAGGCTCCAGTGGTTGGACAAAAAAACTTTAAAATACTCTGTAATAGTTTTTTTGCCTCTTGGCTCAGCCCCTGACTCACACAATTGACCTGTCACTAGGGCTGTTGCTTGCGGTGACCATATTACCACCATACCGGCGGTCATGAGTCATGAAGGCAGTCAAATTTCACGTGACCGTTTAGTCACGTAAATTAGGCTTCTCCAAGCTCTGATGCTGCTGATGGCCTACCAAACTTGCTAACTGTCTGGTATTCAGCACTCGATTGTCCCTTTAATCACTCTGACATCAATGCTAATGTAATCGAAAATCTAATCAAATACTTCATGATAGCCCCTGAGCTCGTGTTGAAACATTTCTATAGGCTATTCCATTGCGAGAGAAAACAGAGTGATGGACTTTATTTAAAAAGAGGAGCGTCCCATCGGCTAGGCCTACAATATTTATCTCTCAACTTTCCTAATATTAAGCACATTGCTTATCTTTACAACAGGAGTATAGCCTACCTGGCTGGCATGATAGTGAACCACGGGAATAGCGTCCTCACTCCTCAATAGCGTCCTCAACACCATAACCAAATTCATTTAAACTCAGTTTTTCATAATTCCTGACATTTAATCCCAGTAAAAATGTACTGTCTTAGGTTAGTTAGGATCACCACTTTATTTTAAGAATGTGAAATGTCAGAATAATAGTAGAGAGAATTGTTTATTTCATATTTTATTTCTTTCATCACATTCCCAGTGGGTCAGAAGTTGAGTACATACACTCAATTAGTATTTGGTAGCATTGCCTTTAAATTGTTTAACTTGGGTCAAACGTTTCGGGTAGCCTTCCACAAGCTTCCCACAATAAGTTCGGTGAATTTTGGCCCATTCCTCCTTACAGAGCTGGTGTAACTGAGTCAGGTTAGTAGGCCTCCCTGTTCGCACACACTTTTTCAGTTCTGCCCACAAATTTTCTATAGGATTGAGGTCAGGGCTTTGTGACGGCCACTCCAGTACCTTGACTTTGTTGTCCTTAAGCCATTTTGCCACAACTTTGGAAGTATGCTTGGGGTCATTGTCCATTTGGAAGACCCATTTGCCTCATGATGCCATCTATTTTGTAAAGTGCACCAGTCCCTCCTGCAGAAAAGCACCCCCACAACATGATGCTGCCACCCGCGTGCTTCACGGTTGGGATGGTGTTCTTCGGCTTGCAAGCCTCAACCTTTTTTCCTCCAAACATAACAATGGTCATTATGGCCAAACAGTTCTATTTTTGTTTCATAAGACCAAAGGACATTTCTGAAAATGTACGATCTTTGTCCCCATGTGTAGTTACAAACCGTAGTCTGGCTTTTTTATGGCGGTTTTGGATCAGTGGCTTCTTTCTTGCTGAGCGGCAATTCAGGTTATGTTGATATAGGACTCGTTTTACTGTGGATATAGATACTTTTGTACCTGTACCTCTCCGCACTTGTCGGGCTACAGGGGGTATCCAGCCAGGACAGGTTGTGCAGGCTCGTTGCTCGAGACCTCCAGTGCGCCTCCACGGCCCAGTGCATCCGGTGCCTCGGCCAAGGACAAGGCCTCCTGCATGTCTCCCAAGCCTGGTGAGTTCTGTGCCTGTGCTAAGCACTAACCCTCCTGCATTTCTCCCCAGCCTGGTGAGTCCTGTGCCTTCTCCCAGAGCCAGGCCTGTGTGTCTCTCCACTCCAGTGATGATCCATGGCACGAAGCCTCCAGTGATGATCCATGGCACGAAGCCTCCAGTGATGATCCATGGAAAGAAGCCTCCTGTGATGATCCATGGCACGAAGCCTCCAGTGATGATCCATGGCACGAAGCCTCCTGTGATGATCCATGGCACGAAGCCTCCAGTGATGATCCATCGCACGAAGCCTCCAGTGATGATCCATGGCACGAAGCCTCCAGTGAGGAGTTATGGCACGAGGCCCCCTACGAAGGCCGTCAGTCCGGAGCCTCCTGTCCAGAGCTGCCAGTCTCCCTCCTGTCGGGAGCTGCCAGAGTCTCCCTCCTGTCGGGAGCTGCCAGAGTCTCCCTCCTGTCCGGAGATGCCAGAGTCCCCTCCTGTCCGGAGATGCCAGAGTCTCCCTCCTGTCCGGAGCAGCCAGAGTCTCCCTCCTGTCCGGAGCAGCCAGAGTCGACCTCCTGTCCGGAGCAGCCAGAGTCTCCCTCCTGTCCGGAGCAGCCAGAGTCTCCCTCCTGTCCGGAGCAGCCAGAGTCTCCCTCCTGTCCGGAGCAGCCAGAGTCTACCTCCTGTCCGGAGCAGCCAGAGTCGACCTCCTGTCCGGAGCAGCCAGAGTCGACCTCCTGTCCGGAGCAGCCAGAGTCGACCTCCTGTCCGGAGCAGCCAGAGTCTCCCTCCTGTCCGGAGCAGCCAGAGTCTCCCTCCTGTCCGGAGCAGCCAGAGTCTCCCTCCTGTCCGGAGCAGCCAGAGTCTCCCTCCTGTCCGGAGCAGCCAGAGTCTCCCTCCTGTCCGGAGCAGCCAGAGTCTCCCTCCTGTCCGGAGCAGCCAGAGTCTCCCTCCTGTCCGGAGCAGCCAGAGTCTCCCTCCTGTCCGGAGATGCCAGAGTCTCCCTCCTGTCCGGAGATGCCAGAGTCTCCCTCCTGTCCGGAGATGCCAGAGTCGCCCTCCTGTCCGGAGCAGCCAGAGTCGCCCTCCTGTCCGGAGCAGCCAGAGTCGCCCTCCTGTCCGGAGCAGCCAGAGTCGCCCTCCTGTCCGGAGCAGCCAGAGTCGCCCTCCTGTCCGGAGCAGCCAGAGTCGCCCTCCTGTCCGGAGCAGCCAGAGTCGCCCTCCTGTCCGGAGCAGCCAGAGTCGCCCTCCTGTCCGGAGCAGCCAGAGTCGCCCTCCTGTCCGGAGCAGCCAGAGTCGCCCTCCTGTCCGGAGCAGCCAGAGTCGCCCTCCTGTCCGGAGCAGCCAGAGTCGCCCTCCTGTCTGGGGCCTGCTGTGAGGGTTCCCCGGTCCGGGGTCGGCGTTAAGGGTTCTACCACACTTAGGTGGCACCAGAGGCGCCACCTAAGTGGGCCAAGACTAAGGTGGAGCGGGGTCCACGTCCCGCACCAGAGCCGCCACCGCGGTGAAATGCCTACCCAGACCCTCCCCTATAGGTTCAGGTTTTGCGGCCGGAGTCCGCACCTTTGGGGGGGGGGGGGGGTTACTGTCACGCCCTGACCGTAGAGATCCTTTTTATGTCTCTATTTTGGTTGGTCAGGGCGTGAGTTTGGGTGGGAATTCTATGTCTGTTGTTCTATGTTGTCCTTGTTTTTGTATGTGTTTGGCCTGGTATGGTTCCCAATCAGAGGCAGCTGTCTATCGTTGTCTCTGATTGAGAACCCATACTTAGGTAGCCTGTTCCCAAAATGACGTACACGTACCACGCTGCACCTTGGTCCTCACCTTCTTCCACCAACAGCCGTTACAAATACACAGGTTCATAGAGGAGTCCGTCATCTTTATCTAATGATCATGATCTTTTCATCAAAGTTGTTCATGAATTCATCACTGCTGAAGTGAAAGCCATCCTCTCGTTGAATGCTGCTTTTTAGTTAGCTTTGCGACTGTATACATTTTTTTATTTTGTATTGTTCTTATTCTCCTCAATTCGGTTGTAAAAAATAGGATGTTTGAGCAGCATTGAGGGCTCTTCGATATTGCACGGTACTGTCTTTCCAAGCTAGAAAACTTCCAGTTTGGTGGAGTGCCCTTCCCATTCCAATTTTCTGGAAGCTTGCTTCAGGACTTAAGTATTTTCTGAATACCAGGGAGCAAATTTCTTGTGACAAATGTTTTTTGTTTTTAGGGGTGCGACTGCATCTAAGGTATTACGCAAGCTTAAATTTAGATCCTCAGTTAGGTGGTTAACTGATTTTTGTCCTCTGATGCCCTTGGGTAGGCAGAGGGAGTCTGGAAGGGCATCAAGGAATCTTTGGGTTGTCTGAGAATTTATAGCACGACTTTGATGCTCCTTGGTTGGGGTCTGAACAGATTATTTGTTGCGATTGCAAACGTAATAAAATGGTGGTCCGATAGTCCAGGATTATGAGGAAAAACATTAAGATCCACAACATTTAAAAATATATATATTTTATTTTGCATTTTTCAATTAAGAACATTCAAAACAAAAGTGAAAAGATAGACAACAATAGGACAAAGTGACAGTAACAGGCGAGCGTAACAAAAAAATTCAAAAATAATTATAATTATATATACAAACATACAATAAAAAGAAAATATATACTGAGATATTGGATCATATGGTCACCTGCCGTAGGCTACATATTATACATTACGTGTGAAACATTATATAAGGATTATATAGAGATTCAATCAATGTGATGTGGGGGGAGATTCTCCACATAGTCAATAAAAGGTTGCCAAATTCTATAAAATGTCTTTAACTTATTCCTCAAGCAGTAAGTGATTTTCTCCAGTGGGATACAACTATTATCTTCCGATAGCCACATTGCAACTGGCAGGGAGGAATCCAATTTCCATTTCAAGGCAATACATTTCTTGGCAATCGCTAGCAATATTTCTGTTAGCTTTATAGTATGGCTTTGCCTAAGATTGGTGTTAGTAAAGTTGCCCAGTAGACAGACCTCCGGGTCTAAAGGGAATGCAACCCCGTGAATTGAGGATATGGTATCGCATACCCCCTGCCAGAAACCGTGTAGTTTTGAACACTGCCAAGTGGAATGGAGGAATGTTCCTTCATCTGAGCCACATCTAAAACATAGGGAGGAGATATCAGGGTTGAACTTGTGCAGTCTAGATGGGGTGATATAGAGCTGATGGAGGAAATTAAACTGGATCAGTCTGTATCTGGAGTTCAATGTGGATGTAACGCCATCCCTGCATAGGTCATTCCATAGACCCTCATCAAGATCAATACCCAGATCTTTTTCCCATCTAAGTCGGGGTTTATCTAGCCCAGGCAGTGTTAGTCCTGACATAAGAGCATCGTAAACACGGGAAATGGTCTTGAATAGTGGTTGGTCTGCGTGGCAGAGTTGTTCAATAGGTGACATCTTAGGTAGGTTCCATTGTCCCTTGAGAGTCACCCTAATAAAGTTTTGTAGTTGTAGGTAGCTAAAGAAGTCCCTGTTAGGCAAGTGGTATTTCTGTTTCAGCTGATCAAAAGACATAAGAACTCCCTCCTCGTAACAATGTTCCAGAAGAGTGATCCCCTTATCAGACCATAGTCTAACGTTACTATTCTGGAAAAACATAGGAATCAATCTATTGTTCCATAAAGGGGTTTTAGGGGAAAGGAATCACCCTCGTCCGAACAGCTCATGCAGTTTGCACCATGCCAGGACAGAATGTATGATTAAAGGGTTGTCTGTGATGGTTTTTATAGATTTTCTGCCCCATTTGTAAAACAATTCTGCCCCGGTGTCATCATTTACCTCAAGCTTTTCAATGTTCAACCATGAGGGAGAACCTCTGAGCCAGAAACCTAGACTGTGCAGCCCAGTAGTACATTCTAAAATTGGGGAGGTTTAAGCCCCCTTGACTGTAATCAAGGGTCAGTTTATCCAGCCAACCCTAGGGGTTTTGCCGTGTCAGATAAACCGTCTGGTCAGCTTGTCGAGAGAGGATACGAATGCTGCGGGAACAGGGATAGGGAGAAATTGAAACAGATATAGAAATCTGGGCAGGACATTCATTATAATTACATTGATTCTACCCAGTAGGGTGAGAGGTAAGTCCATCCATTTATAAAGGTCACCCTCCACCTTTTGCAACAAACTGGCCAGATTGAGTTTATAGAGGTTGTTCAGGTTACCATCCACCATTATGCCCAAATATGTGAAGCCCATAGGCGACCATCTAAAAGGAAACTTGTGCTTGATGGTATGATGGTCAAAGACAGACGACGGTAAGATTTCGCTTTTATCAAAATTGACCTTATATCCAGAGAAAGAACTATAACACTATAGTAGGATCTGCAAGTGAGAGAGGGAGTGTTCTGGGTTTGTTAGAAATAAGATAAGGTCGTCCGCAAAGAGTGATAATTTATGGGTATGGGGGCCCACCTCAAAGCCATATATGTCAGGGCACGTTCTAATAGCCTCAGCCAACGGTTCGATGGCGAGGGCAAAGAGGTGGGGGCTAATTGTGCAACCTTGTCTGTTCCCCCTATAGAGAGGGAAAGAGGAGGAAGTAATCCCATTGGTAGCAATCCTAGCTTTAGGATATTTGTAGAGTGATTTTATCGAATTTACAAACACGGTACCTAAACCAAACTTTTCCAAGACGCGAAAGAGGTATGGCCACTCAACCCTATCAAAGGCCTATTCAGCGTCGAGGGAGACTGCGACACTAGTTTTTTTTTTTTTTTTATCAAGGTGAATTATATCAAAGAACTTTCTGAGATTATTGGAGGACAATCTATTAATTATGAAGCCAGTCTGATCTGGGTTGACCAACAGGGGAAGACATGACTCAAGTCTCTTAGATAGCATCTTGGTGACCAATTTACAATCTGTGTTAAGGAGAGAGATTGGTCTATAGGAGGCACACTCTAGTTTTTTTCCCCTTTCTTGTGGATTACAGTAATCACTGCTTGAGAGAAAGACTCTGGAAAGCAGTTCTCTTCCCTGGCTTTTTTACGTACCTCCATAAGGTAGGGGACCAACAGCTCCCTAAATTCTTTATAGAACTCTGGAGGGAAGCCATCCTCCCCAGGAGATTTATTAGAAGGTAAGGATTTAATGGCCTCTAACAATTCAGGAACTGAGAAGTTCACTCAGGCGCTCGCTGTCTTCCCCTGACAGGCATGGGAGGTTGAGAGAGGAGAGAAAGGAGTCGATCTCTGATAGATCATCGCTTGATTGGGAAGTGTAGAGGTCTTCATAGTATTTCCTAAAAGTATTATTAATTTCAGTCGGGTCGAAAGATATTTCATTAGTAAGAGTTTCTATAGCATTAATTGTCCTCTTACTTTCCTCTGCTTTCAGTTGCCATGCCAATACTTTGTGAGCTTTCTCTCCAAGCTCGTAATAACGCTGTTTTGATTTAGTGATGGCCCTCTCAGCTTGATATGTGTTCAGAATATTATATTTCAGTTTTTTATTTACCAAAAGCCTGTATAGATCTTTAGTCGGGCCTCTCTGGTAGGTTTTCTCTAGCTCGGAGATTTCAGATTCAAGGGCACTCAGTTCCGCACCGTGTTTTCTCTTCAGCCCTTTAGTATAGGAAATGATCTGTCCCCTCAAATAGGCCTTCATTGTGTCCCAAAGAATGAAACTTTCAGGAGCGGAGGGTTTGTTTGTCAGAGTAAAAATATTGATCTGCTCTTTGATGAATGCACAAAATTCAGGTTGCTTTAGGAATGTAGAATTTAGTATCCATCTATATGCTCCATTTACCTTGGTAGGAATGGAGATTGATAATACCAGAGGAGAATGGTCACTAAGCAATCTGGGGAGATACTCGACATCTAACACTCTATGAAACAGTTGTGTCGATAGTAAAAAGTTATCTATGCGTGTGTGTGTCTTGTGTGGGTGTGAATAAAAAGAGTAGTCCCTATCCTGTGGGTGCAACTGTCTCCAGATGTCTAGTAAATTGAGATCTTTAATGAATGACATGGTGAGTTTGCCGGCTTGGTAAGAAGGGATGGTTTATCAGAGGACCTATCAAGAACTGTATCTAAACAAAAATTAAAATCTCCTCCAACCAGTAGCCATCCTGGTGGTGCTTGAGCGACCTGAAGGAAGACATTCTGAATAAACATATGGTCATCGAAGTTAGGAGCATAAATATTCAATAGTGTCCAAGACTCTGAAAACATATGCCTGCACCAAAACAAACCTGCCAGAGGGATCAGAGATGGTGTTGTTGACGCAGAAGGGGATGTGTCTACTTATCAAAATCGCAGTTCCTCTTTCTTTGGAGTTAAAAGAGGATGCAAAAACTTGTCCTACCCATTCCCTCTTCAATTTCTTGTGTTCACTGGCTGTAAGATGTGTTTCTTGTAAAAGCACAATGTCAGCCTTTAATTTCTTAAGGTATGTATAGACTCTCTTCCTTTTAATCGGGCTGTTAAGACCTTTTACGTTGAATGTGACATATTTTAGTGGATTAAGCATAGGTTGAGTTTCAAATATGTAACTGAATGGAAATCTATCATATGTAGATAGTTAGGAAATGTTTCAACTTTGGTTTGAACACAGAAGTGACCTATGTGTCTCTTTAGGAAGGAAACAATAAACATAGAAAAAAGGAAAAAAATAAAATCCCACCCACCCCGATTGTCAGACTAAAACAACAATCCCAACAATCAAAC
The DNA here is from genome assembly GCF_029448725.1 of Salvelinus fontinalis. Taxonomy (NCBI): domain Eukaryota; kingdom Metazoa; phylum Chordata; class Actinopteri; order Salmoniformes; family Salmonidae; genus Salvelinus; species Salvelinus fontinalis. The sequence goes on along the minus strand of NC_074672.1, from coordinate 941,800 downwards.
ATGAATACACTTGTAGAGATACGTTGCTGCTCGCTTTCCATCTTGCTCTTACTAGCTAAACCTTGGCATAAACTAAAACCTCTCTCTAAGTTGCTCTAAGTTGAAAACAAACGTTGTGAATAGACATTTATGGCTGAATATTTATGGCCCACGGTAAGGGCTGCTTGAGTCTCTTTTCGAAAGATTAACATAAATGAGGGTGAAAGCAGTGGGCCTAAACCCACTTATTTGCTTCGCCCAGTGGATATGGACTAAACCAAAATATACTCTCCTGGAAATGTAATAGAACTCACCCCGAAAAGATACGGTTAGTTGAAAATGTACAAATCAATTATAGCGACCGGAAGATATCAGCAGTTCAGTCCGGATAAGAGAAAACAAACAAACTGCATCTTATCCCCCAGAGAGACCGTCCTGGCTCAGACGTTGCTCAGTTCTTTGAGAAAAGTGTACACTTCTCCCGGTGTGTTGAAGAGATGGCTTCAGCCTTTGTACTGAACTTTCATCCGCGCAGGGTGGATGAGGTAGCCGGTGATGTTCTTCTCCTTCAGTGCTTTGGCGGCAGGTCTGAACTGCTTGCGACGTCTGGCGAGATCCGCGCTCATATCCGGGAAAAGGCTGACCCTTTTGCCATCGATGGTGATGTCCCCTTTGGCTCTTGCGAGTTGCAGTATCTTCTCTCTGTCTTGGAAGCGGAGGAACCTGATCAGGATGGCCCGTGGGGGCTCATCTGGCCGGGGTTTCGGCGCTGATGTTCTGTGGGCGCGTTCGATTTCCAGTGGCTTGGTGAAGTTGATTATGCCTAGGACATCCGGGATCCATTGAGTGAAGACACGGACCGGGTCACGGCCCTCGCTGTCCTCTTTCAATCACACCACACAGATATTACTACGTCTACTCTGGTTCTCCATCTGATCTACCTTGTTTTTGAGATAGGCATTGTCCTTTTGTAGTTCTATCAAGACCTGGTCATGTCGGGCGATGGTATCTTCAACTGTGTTAATGCGCAACTCTGCCTCAGTCGTTCTCTGCATAGATTTCATGACTAGAAGCTCAAAAGACGAAAACATCGTTTTTTATTTTTTGTAAATTGAAATTTGCTATCGTAAATGTTAGCAACACCTCCGCCTTTGCGGGATGCACGGGGGATATGGTCACTAGTGTAACCAGGAGGTGAGGCCTCATTTAACAAAGTAAATTCATCAGGCTTAAGCCATGTTTCAGTCAGGACAATCACATCAAGATTATGATCAGTGATTAGTTCATTGACTATAACTGCCTTTGAAGTGAGGGATCTAACATTAAGTAACCCTATTTTGAGATGTGAGGTATCACGATCTCTTTCAATGATGGTGGTTATGGAGGTCTTAATTCTAGTGAGATTGCGAAGACGAACACCGCCATATTTAGTTTTGCCCAACCTAGGTCGAGGCACAGACACGTTCTCAATGGGGATGATTCGATGTTAATGGGGAGAAGCCGCTTGCTTGTTTAAGGCTAAATTGACTTCGGAATTGGGACCAGATTTTAAGGGAGTTCTTAACAATGGGGTTCAACACATGGGTGCCAAGGTACATGGGCATTGGGGAGCACAGGAGTGAGTCCGGAGAAGTTGGAAGGCTTGACAGTAACTATGATGGCCCAAGTTGGGCCATCCTTGTTTTCAAATGTAGAAACCTCAATAAACACATTTAGATATATATTTGCTGACCAGTAGTAGTGTAAAGAATTGGGAAGGTGTCTCTATAGATATACCTTTCTCATTCGTGGATTTGACTTATTGCAAATGAAGTTGGAAATGTAGCTGTCCAGTTGTTTGAACATCAACTTTGGCAGAAAAATGGGAATAATTTGGAATAAGTACAAAAACCTAGGTAGTACAGTCATCTTAACAGAATTAATGTGACCTGTTAATGAAATGGGAAGAGACAACCACCGTATGCAATCCTGCTTAGTGCGCTCCAGGAGTGTTTTGAAGTTGTTTAAACAGAGCCTTAAATGATCGTGCGACCTTTATCTCCAAATAAGTAAAGACCTGATGCTCCACCTTAAATGGGAAATTGGCAAACCCAATTCCTTCTGCTAACTAATTAATGGGGAGGAGCACACTTTTGGTTAGGTTTAACGTATAACCAGAGAATGTCCCAAAACCTTGTAGCATGTCCAAGAGATAGGGTATAGACTCCACAGGGTTAGAGTATAAAAGAAAAGTGTCTGCAGGGCGATAGTAAGAGGCTCAATAGCCATATCAAATAGGAAAGGGGATAAACAGCAACCCTGCCTGGCCCCCCTGTGGAGAGGGAAGTAGCTGGAGGTAACATTGTTGGTGCAAACAGAAGCCACTAGGGACGAGTACACCATCTTAATCCAGGAAAGGAATGACGGGCCAAACCCAAAGCTCTCTAGTACTGTAAATAGATATTCCCACTCAACACGGTCAAAAACATTTTCAACATCAAGAGACATGACAACCTCTGGCTGTAGAGTGGAGTGAGCAGAAAAAAGAACAAAAGTATCACTAAAAGCATTGATGTTCATCAGTCCACGGTAAGACAAATTGTCTATAAATGGAGAAAGTTCAACACTGTTGCTACTCTCCCTATGAGTGGCCGTCCTGCAAAGATGACTGCAAGAGCACAGCGCAGAATGCTCAATGAGGTTAAGAAGAATCCTACTGTCAGCTAAAGACTTACAGAAATCTCTGGAACATGCTAACATCTCTGTTGACGAGTCTACAATACGTAAAACACTAAACAAGAATGGTGTTCATGGGAGGACACCACGAAAGAAGGCACTGCTGTCCAAAAAACCCCATTGCTGCACGTCTGAAGTTTGCAAAAGTGCACCTGGATGTTCCACAGCGCTACTGGCAAAATATTCTTTAGACAGATGAAACTACAGTTGAGTTGTTTTGGAAGGAAACACAAGACTATGTGTGGAGAACAAAAAGGCACAGCACACCAACATTAAAGCCTCATCCCAACTGTAAAGTATGGTAGAGGGAGCATCATGGTTTGGGGCTGCTTTGCTGCCTCAGGGCCTGGACAGCTTGCTATCATTGACAGGAAAATGAATTCCCAAGTTTATCAAAACATTTTGCAGGAGAATGTTAGACTATCTGTCCGCCAATTGAAGCTCAACAGAAGTTGAATGATGCACCCGGACAACGACCCAAAACACAGAAGTAAATCAACAACAAAATGGCTTCAACAGAAGAAAATACGCCTTATGGAGTGGCCCATTCAGAGTCCTGACCTCAACCCAATTGAGATGCTGTGGCATGACCTCAAGAGAGCAGTTCACACCAGACATCCCAAGGATATTGCTGAACTGAAACAGTGTTGCAAATAGGAATGGTCCAAAATTCCTCCTGACCGCTGTGCAGGTCTGATCTGCAACTACAGAAAACGTTTGGTTGAGGTTATTTCTGCCAAAGGAGGGTCAACCAGTTATTAAATCCAAGGGTTCACATACTTTTCCCACCTTGCACTGTGAATGTTTACACGGTGTGTTCAATAGACATGAAAATGTAGAATTGTTTACATTTACATTTTTACATTTAAGTCATTTAGCAGACGCTCTTATCCAGAGCGACTTACAAATTGGTGCATTCACCTTATGATATCCAGTGGAACAACCACTTTACAATAGTGCATCTAACTCTTTTAAGGGGGGGGGGGGGGTTAGAAGGATTACTTTATCCTATCCTAGGTATTCCTTAAAGAGGTGGGGTTTCAGGTGTCTCCGGAAGGTGGCGATTGACTCCGCTGACCTGGCGTCGTGAGGGAGTTTGTTCCACCATTGGGGTGCCAGAGCAGCGAACAGTTTTGACTGGGCTGAGCAGGAACTGCACTTCCTCAGAGGTAGGGAGGCGAGCAGGCCAGAGGTGGATGAACGCAGTGCCCTTGTTTGGGTGTAGGGCCTGATCAGAGCCTGAAGGTACGGAGGTGCCGTTCCCCTCACAGCTCCGTAGGCAAGCTGTTTGTGTTATTAGTTTAAGCATACTGTGTTTGTCTATTCTTGTGACCGAGATGAAGATCAGATCACATTTTATGACCAATTTATGCAGAAATCCAGGTATTTCCAAAGGGTTCCCATAGTCTTTGAGTTTCACCTATTTTTCTCAGACATAACCTAGGAAGCCCACAGATAACTTTCCCTCTCTTTCTTCACCCCACTCCCCTTTTCCTGTCCACATCTCTCTCCCCCAGATGCCATGATCAAGCACCTGGCCGTTGAGTGGGGACCAAGTGGGGTAAGGGTTAACACGCTGGCACCAGGTCCTATTTCGGGCACAGAGGGCTTCCGTAGGCTGTGGCTGCCTAGGTGGGATTTGATACACACGTTTGATTTATTAAGCCATATGCCAAAATCACACATGGCCACACATACTTTTTAGTGAATAATCTTGCCACTCTTTAACTTTTAGTATACACTTGATTAAGTAGATCTGGGTAATTCTGTGTTATTTCTATGCTAGTGAGGTCAAAGTTATCAAGAACAGAGCCTGAGGAGAGGTAAACTAAATGAAGTCTCATTTCTCTTTGCCCCAAATTCTGTTTATCACCCTCCTCTCTCTTGTCCTCAGGTGGCAACAGAGCAGAGAGCATGGATGCCTTCTCATCCATCCCACCGCAGCGGGTCGGCAACAAGATGGAGCTGGCCCACGGTGAGCTGTTCCTGAACAGCCTCGCCTCCTCCTGTTGACGGGCCACATCATGGTGGAGGACGGTGGGAGTTGGCTCACTTCGGCCAATGACGTATCCATGCTGCTCGGTATAGCTTCCTCTCAATCTGCTAAACTCTTGACATGGCCCCTCCCCCCATCACATCTGTAGGACAGAAGAGGAGGTGGAGATGTAGATCTAGGAGGAGGACGTCGTGAAGTTGTTTTGTGGATACTGTCAAGACGCTAAGTATAGTGCATTTAACTTTAATCTAGAAATGCGCTTTTTCTGGCGCAGTGGCATAGTTATAGGGGTGGTGTTTTGCCCTATGTTTGACATAACTGATTTCCTAATTTGTTCAATTTTCCTTGGATACTTTAGATAGAGAATCATTGACTGTTATTTTTTGATATGCAGATACAAATTGTGTTTCTTTTTATTTTATTTAACTAGGCAAGTCAGTTAAGAACAAATTCTTATTTACAATGACTGCCTACCCCAGCCAAACCTTCCCCTAACCCGGACGACGCTGGGCAAATTATGCGCCAGGATCGAACCAGGGTCTGTAGTGACACCTCTAGCACTACCTTAGACCGCTGCACCACTCGGGAGCTTCTTAACTGAAGAGACAAGTAGATGGTGAAGATAAAGTGGCATATTATGAATAATATGCAACATATAAATCAATGGATTTGCCATGTACAATCTTTGAGACTGGAAAGCTGCCATAGCTGATAGTGGTTAAAAGGAAAATAGGAGGTATACACTCAAATATTAGCAAAAAAATATTGACCTAAGGCTTCACATCCACATGTTGAAACTGGATATACGGTCCAAATCATGTTCTAAGTGTTGGGTTATTTTGAGTTAATCCACACCAGTTTTAGATTCTAATTACTCAACTACTTTGGATTAAGAATCAATATGCTGATGAACACTGTAGTTTTTCCATCATGTAGTCCAGTTGTTAAAATTTTATTGTAAAGCACTTACAATTTACACATACAATGTCCAGAACTTTCCTAATAAACCTTTTAATAATGACACTTAAAAACTGTGCCTGTGTAACAGTATAACTTTAAACCGTCCCCTCGCCCCGACCCGGGCGCAAACCAGGGACCCTCTGCACACATCAACAACTGACACCCACGAAGCGTCGTTACCCATCGCTCCACAAAAGCCGCGGCCCTTGCAGAGCAAGGGGCACACTACATCTAGGTTTCAGAGCAAGTGACGTAACTGATTGAAACGCTACTAGCGCGTACCCGCTAACTAGCTAGCCATTTCACATCCGTTACACTCACCCCCCTTTCAACCTCCTCCTTTTCTGCAGCAACCAGTGATCCGGGTCACGGCACCAATGTAACAGTATAACTTTAAACCGTCCCCTCGCCCCGACCCGGGCGCGAACCAGGGACCCTCTGCACACATCAACAACTGACACCCACGAAGCGTCGTTACCCATCGCTCCACAAAAGCCACGGCCCTTGCAGAGCAAGGGGCACACTACATCTAGGTTTCAGAGCAAGTGACGTAACTGATTGAAACGCTACTAGCGCGTACCCGCTAACTAGCTAGCCATTTCACATCCGTTACACCTGCATATTGAATATCACAACCTTTTCTTTCGTTAAATATGCATTCACGCAGATCCACCAAAGGGGGTCGCCAATGTGTAATGGAGCTGAAATTGGCGCCTTTGGTTTGGCTGCAACGTGTGCAGATCAGTGGTTCCCAACACTTTTTGGGTACTGTACACCTGCCTGAAGTACCCCGTCATGCGTGTGCGACCAGCGTGATTCCTAAATTAGGTGTACATTTTATTTAAAAAATTGTTTACGCACGCAGTCGAGTTGGGCAGACTTCTTTTCATTGTCAGGGAATAAGGAGTTGAGCTTGGCTAAATGTGAGCTTACTATTTGCACCATAGGAGCCCTGTCAACGTCACCTGAAAAAATGTAGGTGTCAAGTTGCTGGAAACAACTTCACATTTCCTCTCCCAAAGTTAGATCTTCTTCATGAATCCGCTCACTTTGTCATACTTGTAGAATGCGTGTGTCTTTACCTTGCAGAGTTAGATTCACGTTGTTCAGTATGCTGAACACATCAGCAAGGTAGGATACCCAGTCTGTGTTCTCGAACACATCCACAAGGGGGTGTGAGTGCTCAGACAGAAAATCACTTCGGCACGCAACTCAAAAAGCCTTTGTAACGTTTTCCATCTGATTAGACGTCGGTGTGAAGCAGTAGCTGCTAGTGCTGTCACCTCAGAGCCTCTAAATCATTCCGTGATTCAGAGGCCTGGACACAGTGGGATTTACCTTCTATATGTGGGCAATTCATAATTTCACTCTCACAGGCATTGATGCAGCACGATCCGTGCATACATGAACACAGGATTTCCAATCCTGATTGTGCTCAGAAAAAAAAACGTCACCAACGTTAAACATATCCTCACTTGTAGTTCTCCCGGATAGCTTCTAGCAGAACAGAATGTGCTCATACATTTCCGAAATGTCTCTCTATCGCACACGCAATCAACTGGGCTTCCCCATTAACGACAGTCGATTCGTCTAACTGCAGAGAAAATAGACCGGAATAATTCGAATTTTTTTCACCAATTGAGCAACAATGTCAACGCCCATGTCATCGATCCTACGGTACACCGTGTTATTTGAAAATGTTACAGTATCAGTGCATCAGCTGCTGTCTTATCAATCATAGTTTCTGCGATCTAGCGCGAGCAGAGGATCAAACATTGAGCCAACCGGCGGGCGCGCAGAGGCCAGGTAGACAGAGCAATGCGCACACACCGAAACTAAAGTAAAAAAAAAAGTAGGCCTATAAATATACAATAACTAGAGATTTCACACCACTGACCTCAGTAAGTGTTTTCCTGCCTATTAAAATTGAAATAACGTAAATATATATTTTTGGGGGGTCATATTTTTCCCAATATTTGTTTTCTTCAAAAGAGAAGAAAACACTGGTGTAGATAATTTACTAATTTGGTAGACACTAAAGTAAGACATCACATTTTGTGTTGCTCAGATGTTGAACTTCATTCTCAATATACCATTTACATTAATCGTTCACCATTATGATAAAAAGCCCAAGAAAACCAAGAACATTTAATTTATTGTTTACATTAGGAAGACTAGGTACCACTCACAGTCACTGTTGGTGTTATTTGACGTTTTCTGGATAATGAGCATGGCCCCATAGATGTACAAATATCAGATAAACAATGGTTAGACAATGCTTTTAAAAGCCTACACAGAGGTACAATGTGAATGTATATACAAAAGTATGTGGACACAAATGAGTGAATTTGGCTGTTTTAGCCACACCTGTCAGTGTATAAAATCGAACACACAGCCATTGACAAACATTGGCAGTAGAATGGCCTTACTAAAGAGCTCAGTGACTTTCAACATGGCGCTGTCATATGATGTCACCTTTCCAACAAGTCAGTTTATCAAATTTCTGCCCTGCTAGATCTGCCCTGGTCAACTGTAAGTGATGTTATTGTGAAGTGGAAACGTCTAGGAGCAACAACGGCTCAGCACCAAAGTGGTAGGCCACACAAGTTCACAGAGCGGGACTGCCAAGTGCTGAAGCGCGTAGTGCGTAAAAATCGTCTGTCCTCGGATGCGACAATCCTACTTCCATACTGCCTCCGGAAGTAACATCAGCTCCAGAACTGTTCGTCAGGAGCTTCATGAAATGGGTTTCCATGGCAGCCGAACACAAGCCTAAGATCACCATGCGCAATGCCAAGCGTCAGCTGGAGTGATGTAAAGCTCGACAGACGAATCTAGGTTTGGCGGATGCCCGGAGAATGCTACCTGCCCAAATGCATAATGCCAACTGTAAAGTTTGGTGGAGGAGGAATAATGGTCTGGGCTGCTTTTCATGGCTTGGGCTTGGCCCCATAGTTCCAGTGAAGGGAAATCTTAAAGTTACAACAGACAATGACATTCTAGACAATTCTGTGCTTCCAACTTTGTTGCAACAGTTTGGGAAAGGCCCTTTCCTGTTTCAGTACTACAATGCCCCAATGCACAAAGCGAGGTAAATACAGAAATGGTTTGTTGAGATCTGTGTGGAAGAACTTGACTGGCCTGCACAGAGCCCTGAGCTCAACCCCATCGAACACCTTTGGGATGAATTGGAACGCTGACTGCGAGCCAGGCCTCATCGTCCAACATCAGTGCCCAACCTCACTAATCCTCTTGTGGCTGAATGGAAGCAAGTCCCCACAGCAGTGTTCCAACATCTAGTGGAAAGCCTTCCCAGAAGAGTGGAAGCTGTTATAGCAACAAAAGGGGACCAACTCAATATTAATTGCCCATGATTTTGGAATGAGATGTTCGACAAGGAGGTGTCCACATACTTTTGGTCATGTACTGTATTTTTGCGTCCTATTTTGGAAACTGCGGTTGGTTCTATGCGCGTGCGTGAAACGTCACTGCTGTATGCGGCTGAGGGGGGTGGCAGGGGCATTTGCTGCTGATGAAATTGTGAACGGCCTGTTCTAGCTAAATATTGGCAACATATTTTGTATGTTTGACACATCTCGGAGCATCTTCTGACGGTCATCATGTCTTTGGAGTGCGTTGGGATGGTAAATACATTTCGAGAGGCTGGGAATAGCTGAAGAAATTTTAAACAAGCAGACTGAATTAGTTCCTGACACAGGTGGATGATTCTTGGAATAACGTTAAATTAGCTATCTTGGATTCGAAACGTATGGAGAAAAACACCAAACGCGGATGTAAATTAGAATTATTGACAAAACGAACAAACTAACTTTACTGGGAAGATTATATTTGTTAAATGTCCTCATAGCCAGTCCAATTTAGTTTCAGAATCAGAGATTGATCATTTGGCTTGTTAGCTAGTTAACGTTTGCTAGCTAATTAAAGCGTCCTTCAAGATATGAGAGTGGGGAGGTTTGGAAGCGTTAAGTCAATGTTATTAAATTATTAAACATGTCAGTCAGTAAGCAAGCCTAACTATTTCAATTGGATATGCCTTATGTAAAAAGAATCAAGCGTTGCTAACTAGCCAAGTTAGCTAGAAAGCTATTTATTTACTCACTCCAAGGTTGGCGTATTTTCATCCACTGGCACTGTCAAGCACAACGTATATCGCATTGGCTAAAAGCTAGCTGTCTAGCCTGTTACAAATGGTCACACTTTGCAACCAAATTGTGGATAACATTTTGGACCTTGTTAGCACATGTTAACTATTTAAAATAACTTTAACGCGTTCGTGGTATTTATTGCATCCAATTTATAGCATGAATCCCATGTTATGCTAAATATTTTCTAACTGATGTGTTCGGCAGTCAGTTGTGTAAGCAAGAAGGTCCCCTCGCGTTAGTCCCAATGCTGGAGATGGTGACAATGAATGAGTGTTTTAGATAACACGCTAAATTGATCAAGTCACTTACTATTACAGGAACTTGTCTTCTTCTGTGTGATATCGCTTCATGTTTTTTGTGAATCATAGAGACCTTTTATGACGTTAGCCTGTTGTTGCCTCAGTAATATGTTGGTTCTTAGAACATTTCTATTTAGTTATAGCACTATTTTGATAAGTCCCATGTCACCAATGTATTTGTTGAATTCCAAAGTAGAAATCAAAGTTCATAATTCTATGGAATTAATTATAAATTCATCTGAAAATGCAAATTTGTCTTGTTGACAACATTTAAAAAGTGCATGCTTAGACGGGGTAAATGCATGAGTCGTGGATTATTTAGGCAACAACTATGGCAAGTAGACAAATCAATAAATATGGGAAGTACACTGGTTTTAAGCACTAAGGTGTTTACACAGTGCTAAAATGTCATACATTCAGAACGAGACAGTGAAGGCAGGTGTTTTATTTACCATCATGCAAAATCTGCCCGTAGATCTTGTCAAGGACGTTGACTACCATGTGTAGAATAACAATATTGAAATTGAGGAAGAATTGGATGTTGGCTTTGAAATAAATTATACTTTTCTAGTTTACTCAGGAATTAGCTATCTACTCAAATGGAACATACTCTGATGTCTAGCCCTCTGGGGTATTCAGAGTGGGATCCAGAACGCATACCCTCCCATCGATTCCTCCTCATGGATTCAGACAAAGGAGCCATGCTGCCTCAGAGAGAAAGTGGTCAGACAGGATTGGATTTCCAGAAAGTCGACCAGGGTGTATCTCTAAGCCTGGAAGAGCTTTTTCAGGAGAACGCCTTAAATTTAGATAGCCTTTTCAGGACCTCCAGTTACTCTGGTGGAGACCAGATCTTGCCCTGGGAGGGATGTCAATCTAATCATTCCCAAGATGTTCCCCTGGGTAAACCAGCAGAGGTATCGCCTCTCAAAGACAAAATTGAGGAACAAAACAATGTCAGTGACAGTCCACTACCTGGGCTGTTATTCTCCAAAATTGCTAATTTGTTCAGGGACATCTCAGCCTGCGACGAACAAAATCCACCTGTGGGTGACAGAGACCCTGTTACCTGTCACAGGGAGCTGATAACCCTCAGTGAACCTCCTTCCACTGTGAAGGTTTCAGATAGGACTCCAGATACTAACACTGAGGTGTCCTCTTTGTTGGTAGTTCACCTCTTATCTGAACACTCCCCTTTTCCCTCCGGCCCTGCTCTTTCAGGTGAGGTAAACCCACAGGGTGTCAGTGAGAAGCTTTTATTTCCATCTCTGGATCAGGACAGAGGCCAACCTCCTCCCTTGCAAGGTGGGGAGACTGTGCCACCTGAAAATGGGGACAAAGGTTTATTCCTAGGACCTGTGACTGACCTGCCCACAGTCAGTAACATTACCTCAGAAGGTTTACCTGAGAGCAGCCTCTCACACAACACCATCCCTTTTGACCGCCCTAGCCTATCTCCAGAGGTTCAGGTGGGATCTGTGCCTTTGCTGGATCTGGAGGTTCCCGACTGTGGCCCCAGCCTCTGTCCTACTCATCTCGACTCACCTACCTGCACAGGTGCTCCATCAGATTCAACTGCAGAGGATTCAGAGCATGAACACACGTTGGCTACTGCAATCCTGACTCTCTCAGACCACAGAGGTGAGGGGGACTCGTCCCTCCTACTGAACTCCTCACCATTGATTGAACCCCTGTTGCCAAAGGTACTTTCTGACAGAGATGCTTCGATCCTGGATCACCTGCCCAGTGGCTGTAGCTCAGAGAAAAATGGCTCCCAGGATTTGATGGAAGACAAAATTATCTTTGATGTTACTAAACATGAGGGAGAGGAGGAAATGGCTCTGGATCAGTGCATTACCTCAGACGTGCTACGTGATGAGGAAACTTTGGACTTGAAACCACCCGAGGCTATACAGGGTGACGGTATTCCTGCTTTACAAACTGAACAGAGCGATGGGGAAAGGTTTGCAGACTTGGACCTATTTGCCAGAACCACAGATTGTCACAAACGGGATAGTTTTGATTGCCTGGTTCTGGACTTGAATGGTTCGTGTTCTGAGTCTGGATGGACAAGTGAACAAGCAGTGGAGAATCTCTCACTCTCTAAGATGGTGGGGTCTGACTCCATGCCCGTGGTTCCCATAGTGAATCGGAGAGAGGAAGACCCGTCACCTCTGAAGGCCGTGTTTGATGCTCTGGACCAGGATGGGGATGGATTTCTACGCATTGAGGAGTTTATGGAGTTTGCTGCTGCCTATGGGGCTGACCAGGTGAGACACACCTCCTTTTAGATTTTTGTCTGTGTGTTGCTTTTGTTATTCTGGTCCCAGTCAGTGGACAATTGAGTATAAGGTTATGGTTAATTGGCAATATGAAAGGGTTCTGTATGCTTGTTTACCTAGAGATCACGAGGCTCATTCTAAATGATTTACTATTGATTCTCCACTTTACTTTAGAGCGCTTCCTTTAAAAGCTTAGTTAATTACATAAACTGAAATCCATCCCTCTATCAGTGTTTCCTCAAAGGGTAAAAGGGTTTTATTTGTAAGCTATTTTGTACGAAAGGCTAGGCAGCCAAGCTAACTGGTAGGCCTCTGCTAATGCTCATTATCACAACCAGTTTCAGAGTAAGAGGAGCCTAGATTATACATGTCAGGCAACATATTCTCACATAGAATAGGCATACACTCTTAATTGTTCAAATGCTTTTCTTTTCCATGATGAGGGAGCTCACTGGGGGTTTACGTTACCCCAAAATGCGATAGAACCATAAACCTGAGCACTAGGGCTTTGCTGAGCAACACAGGCTATTATATAATTCAAACTGTAAAGGTAAACCTCCAGCTTTACATTTATTTTATCAGCAATAAAAGTAAACTAGGCTACAAAGGGTTTGTAATACACTATTGAAACATGACCAGACAAGGCTTGAGAATATTTTCATGCTCTATAGCTTGGTTTTGACGTGAATTATGTGAGGATGGTCAGTGTTCAAGAGCTGGGATTCGGCATGAACGTAGTGATAAATCTGAATGAAAACATGGGCTGAAATGAATTCTGACAGGGCTGGCCAAGTACCTTCAGCCTTATTCAACAAAGCGAGCCAGGAAATGGCCAAATGAGTCATTAGGCAACATACTTAATCCCATTGTACTGGATAATCTCGAGAAATGTTTGCTCTGTCCTGCCCCACCTGTGACTTTCACCCATTCTCCAATCTGTCCCAGGCATCTTGCGTTACACCCAGGCCTATCACTTCAATTAAGTGGTTTTACTTAGGAAATGTTGCCATGTCAAGAAAACCATACAAAAGCCCTCCACTGCTGTCGGGCAGTGAAAGGTGTCAAATAATTTGATTGGCATCCCTTTTGTGAAAATAAATAATTGTTTTTGGGGTGATGTGGGTAGAGTTTCATCTTAGTTTTTTTTAATAGTCCTTTAGTTTTACTCAGAACACATCCTGATGTATTCCTCGGCAAGGCTATGGAGGCCATTTTTATTATTTGGCTAAGAGGACAGGCTGGGCTAAGGTGTTGATGTCTTATTATCTGTACACAAAAAGCTAATTTTAGTAAATAAACAACGAAGTTAAAAAGGTGTCAGGTTCTTCTCTTCAACATTCTTGTGTTTGTGCCAGTCTCAGGTCTGTTTTATAACAAGTAGACCAAGGCCTACTTCCAGTAAGCACCCGACCTTTCAGTTGCCAATAACAGGCGCAAGGTTGGATGCAAATACCAGTGTAACTGTCCGTAAGCTAAACCTCCCCTAAAGTAAATTGAATTTAATTGCCAAAATTATAACCTAATTAGCTTACTACTGTCTATACATAAATAAAATCATTCAAAATAGGCTTCCACACCAGAAAGCATGATTTGGCCACAGAGGATCATAAAAAATTGTATGTTTTAATGTTACAGCATAGAATGACATTCTAGACGATTCTGTGCTTACTTTGTGGCAACAGTTTGGGAAAGTCTGTTTCCTGTTTCAGCATGACAATGCCCCCGTGCACAAAGCGAGGTACATACAGTGGTTCATCAATTGAACGTTTTGAGATTATGCCGCTGGATTTAGAGATAATTTGTGGTTTAGTACATTACCCTGCATCACTGCTTCATTGCTCCAGACCACCACAAGGGGGAGTTAGAGCACTGATTATGCTTTTGGGTCTCAAGGCCTAATGTGTCTCTTCCAGACAATGAATGGGCGATATTAACCAAGGAGAAATTGATAATTGTGCACGACTTCAACATTGAATTTCAATTAACTGAATGATGAAGAAGGTGTTTGAATTTAGAATAATAGTGTAAGAATTGATATTTTTCTGTCCTGCACGCACACCCGAAAAAACTTTTTTGTTTTGTTACAGAAGCTGTAACTGGACTGTAGCAAATTACTTACTAAAACTGTTGTTACACTAAGGTTTTTATTCAAAGAGAACCAAACATGTTAATTATATTCTAAAGATATGTGTTGACTGAATTTATATATATATACACTGCTCAAAAAAATAAAGGGAACACTTAAACAACACAATGTAAATCCAAGTCAATCACACTTCTGTGAAATCAAACTGTCCACTTAGGAAGCAACACTGATTGACAATAAATTTCACATGCTGTTGTGCAAATGGAATAGATAACAGGTGGAAATTATAGGCAATTAGCAAGACACCCCCAATAAAGGAGTGGTTCTACAGGTGGTGACCACAGACCACTTCTCAGTTCCTATGCTTCCTGGCTGATGTTTTGGTAACTTTTGAATGCTGGCGGTGCTTTCACTCTAGTGGTAGCATGAGACGGAGTCTACAACCCACACAAGTGGTTCAGGTAGTGCAGCTCATCCAGGATGGCACATCAATGCGAGCTGTGGCAAGAAGGTTTGCTGTGTCTGTCAGCGTAGTGTCCAGAGCATGGAGGCGCTACCAGGAGACAGGCCAATACATCAGGAGACGTGGAGGAGGCCGTAGGAGGGCAACAACCCAGCAGCAGGACCGCTACCTCCGCCTTTGTGCAAGGAGGAGCAGGAGGAGCATTGCCAGAGCCCTGCAAAATGACCTCCAGCAGGCCACAAATGTGCATGTGTCTGCTCAAATGGTCAGAAACAGACTCCATGAGGGTGGTATGAGGGCCCGACGTCCACAGGTGGGGTTTGTGCTTACAGCCCAACACCGTGCAGGACGTTTGGCATTTGCCAGAGAACACCAAGATTGGCAAATTCGCCACTGGCGCCCTGTGCTCTTCACAGATGAAAGCAGGTTCACACTGAGCACATGTGACAGACGTGACAGAGTCTGGAGACGCCGTGGAGAACGTTCTGCTGCCTGCAACATCCTCCAGCATGACCGGTGTGGCGGTGGGTCAATCATGGTGTGGGGTGGCATTTCTTTGGGGGGCCGCACAGCCCTCCATGTGCTCGCCAGAGGTAGCCTGACTGCCAATAGGTACCGAGATGAGATCCTCAGACCCCTTGTGAGACCATATGCTGACACATGCACATTTGTGGCCTGCTGGAGGTCATTTTGCAGGGCTCTGGCAGTGCACCTCCTTGCACAAAGGTGGAGGTAGCGGTCCTGCTGCTGGGTTGTTGCCCTCCTACGGCCTCCTCCACGTCTCCTGATGTACTGTCCTGTCTCCTGGTAGCGCCTCCATGCTCTGGACACTACGCTGACAGACACAGCAAACCTTTTTGCCACAGCTCGCATTGATGTGCCATCCTGGATGAACTGCAGTACCTGAGCCACTTGTGTGGGTTGTAGACCCGTCTCATGCTACCACTAGAGTGAGAGCACCGCCAGCATTCAAAAGTGACCAAAACATCAGCCAGGAAGCATAGGAACTGAGAAGTGGTCTGTGGTCACCACCTGCAGAATCACTCCTTTTTTGGGGGTGTCTTGCTAATTGCCTATAATTTCCACCTTTTGTCTATTCCATTTGCACAACAGCATGTGAAATGTATTGTCAATCAGTGTTGCTTCCTAAGTGGAAAGTTTGATTTCACAGAAGTGTGATTGACTTGGAGTTACATTGTGTTGTTTAAGTGTTCCCTTTATTTTTTTGAGCAGTATATATATATATATATATGAACTTAGCTACTTCATATGGATTTACTTCACCGCACTGTTGTGCCTTGCCAGCCTGCATACTATAGCCAAGTGTACATCAGTAGCTCTTCAGAATAATATTAGCTTTTTTCTTACTCACTGTTTCAGTCAGACCATACAACAGCTCCAGATTGAACTAAGTGCATTATAGACAGCAGTAAGATGTAGCACCAGGTTGTAAACAGGAAGTAGTCAGTCCACACAAGTACAGTTGTCGGAAGTTTACATACACCTTAGCCAAATACATTTTAACTCAGTTTTTCCACTATTCCTGACATTAAATCCAAGTAAAAAAATCCCTGTCTTAGGTCAGTTAGGATCACCCCTTTATTTTAAGAATGTGAAATGTCAGAAAAATAGCAGAGAGAAGGATTTATTTCAGCTTTTATTTCTTTCATCACATTCCTAGTGGGTCAGAAGTTTACATACACTCAATTAGTATTTGGTAGCATTGCCTTTAAATTGTTTACCTTGGGTCAAACGTTTTGGGTAGCCTTCCACAAGCTTCCCAAAATAAGTTGGGTGAATTTTGGCCCATTCCTCCTGACAGAGCTGGTGTAACTGAGTCAGGTTTGTAGGCCTCCTTGCTCGCACACACTTTTTCAGTTCTGCTCACAGATTTTCTATAGGATTGAGGTCAGGGCTTTGTGATGGCCACTCCAACACCTTGACTTTGTTGTCCTTAAGCCATTTTGCCACAACTTTGTAAGTATGCTTGGGGTCATTGTCCATTTGGAAGACCCATTTGCGACCAAGCTCTAACTTCCTGACTGTCTTGAGATGTTGCTTCAATATATCCACATCATTTTGCCCCCTCATGATGCCATCTATTTTGTGAAGAGTACCAGTCCCTCCTGCAGCAAAGCACCCCCACAACATGATGCTGCCACCCCGTGCTTCACGGTTGGGATGGTGTCTTTCTGCTTGCAAACCTCGCCCTTTTTCCTCCAAACATAACGATGTTCATTATGGCCAAACAGTTATATTTTTGTTTCATCTCATCTGTTTCAAAGGACATTTCTCCATAAAGTACGATATTTGTCCCCATGTGCAGTTGCAAACTGTTGTCTGGCTTTTTTATGGCGGTTTTGGAGCAGTGGCTTCTTCCTTGCTGAGCGGCCTTTCGAGTTATGTTGATATAGGACTTGTTTTACTGTGGATATATATACTTTTGTACCTGTTTCCTCCAGCATCTTCACAAGGTCCTTTGCTGCTGTTCTGGGATTGATTTGCACATCTCGCACCAAAATACGTCAATCTCTAGGACACAGAACGCGTCTCCTTCCTGAGCGGTATGATGGCTGCGTGGTCCTGTGGTGTTTATACTTGCGTACTATTGTTTGTACAGATAACGTGGTCCCTTCAGGCGTTTGGAAATTGCTCCCAAGGTTGAACCAGACTTGTAAACAATTGATGGAAAAATTACTTGTGTCATGCACAAAATACATATCCTATCCGACTTGCCAAAACTGTAGTTTGTTAGCAAGAAATTTGTGGAGTGGTTGAAAACGAGTTTTAATGACTCCAACCTAAGTGTATTTAAACTTCCGACTTCAACTGTACATGTTTCGTAGGTGGTTCCAAATGAACTAAAGCCAGCCCTCACAAGACGCGTATAGTCGGATCTAAATGTACGTAATTTGATCAGGAAGCACACAACATGTATTTGAGCTTGAACAGAGAAATCCATCATACTTTGACTAAAACGATGACTTATTGACTTTTTTTGCATAATCATGGGTAGGCTCTGGGAATAGTCTTTCGGCTACAAAAAGTGCATTTTTGTTGGTGTGGGCATTTTATGAACTTTTATGAACTTATGGTAACGGAATCAAACAGAGACTCAGATTTTTCTCTTTAAAATGTATCCCAAACAAAAAAACATTGATTCCAAATGTTTATGAACCATATAACTCTATGCACAGGAGGCTGGTTCCAACAGGAATGGGATAGATTAGCAGGCTCTGTTGCTGGCTGACTAATCACCTATTTTAATCCCGATCCCACATTTTAAAGAGCCCCTGTCACCCCTGTTCAGTACTGTACACCGCCGTAGGCATCTATGGCTCCCTAGGCGGAGTGGTTAGGGAGGATTAAGAGTAGAATGTATCCCCCTGAGTCAGAGGGGCTGTAATCGGTAGGGTACCGCCATCTGCCCATGACCCCGTTTTCTGAGAGGGAGGTGGCTGCTTCACTCTCGACCATCACCGTGAGGTACCATATTCTGTATTTGTGGCACAAGATAAATTAACATGACATTTTATAAACCTTCCCAGTTCGCTGGTGTAGACTAACGCGGTGTTATTCCATGGTGTT
Source organism: Salvelinus fontinalis (assembly GCF_029448725.1). NCBI lineage: Eukaryota > Metazoa > Chordata > Actinopteri > Salmoniformes > Salmonidae > Salvelinus > Salvelinus fontinalis. The sequence continues at coordinate 923,266 of NC_074672.1, read as the reverse complement.
TGGTTTCTGATGGACTCTCCCACGTGAAGCTCCGTAGTATCCTTGAGGTTTCCTTGAGGTTTCCTTGCTTCTATGTTTCTCAAGGATTTGTTTTGGATCGCAAACCAGATTGTGTAGATTGATAACATCAGTGTCTCGCAATGAAATGCGGTATTTACATATCTGGTTTCCAAGAGCTGTGGGCAAGTTTGTGCCCTTCACAGCTAATTCAATTGCTACTCAGATGACCTATCGTGACTATAGAAAGAAAAATAGGCTCAGACTTGTTTGCTTTCATAATTTAGGAAAGTAATCAAGCAGTAGACTTACCTCCAGAATTTAGATAATGATATGTAATGACCTTTTGAGTGGATTTGGGGTTGTTGATTCAAGGACTGTATGGTATCTGGCCTAGTTAATACAAATGTTCCATCCTGTAGGCTAGACAGCCATATAGAGCCCATATAATTTAGCTACCAAGAGTTAGTGATATCAAAAATCCATCTTGGTTTTGTTAAAAGGACAATAGGACTAGGCCTAACCTATATACAGATTAATCTTGGTAATTCCCTCCTTGCTCAGCGGTAATACAAGCTTCTCAGTAATGAGGTTGCAGAAATGCAATGCTCTTTCTGGTTTCTGCACCATAATTCATGTGAATGAGTGAGATGCCATGCCATAAACAAAATATAGCCTAAAAAGGTCCATAAAGGCATTAAGCATAACAGTGTGGGCCTATAAAGTTTGTTTATAGCAACTTATCTTCTGAATGTGGTAAACATTGTCGTTCCTTGTGGCTATTTATTGTGCCTGTAAGTTTCACAAATAATTGTATTTTCCTTGTGGTGAAAGCTCTTGGCAAGTCTCGTGTGTGTAACCAAAAATGTTTCACAAGTAGGTCTGAGCAGAGGAGAATTCATTTCTAGCCTAGCTAACTTCACACTGCTCGGCCTGTATAGGACATTCCCTGAATTGATCATTGTAGATGGGTGAAGAAATTGCATGTATGGTGTGATATCAGATATCTGATATTTGCATTGTTGTCGTGGTTCTTTAATGGGGCCTCAGAGTTGAATGCAAATCCCATCCCGGAATTATTCCAGGAAGAGGAGCTAGTGATCTTGTGGTGTGACAATCAGGCAACAGTGTGGATGAGTGGGAGGAGAGAACAGTGAACAAGAAGAGGACAGATAATACAGTGTCTTCAGAAAGTATTCACACCCCTTGACTTTTTCAAAATGTTGTGCCTGAATTTAAAATGGATTAACTATAGCTTTTTTGTCACTGGTCTACACACAATACCCCATGATGCCAAAGTGGATTCATGTTTTATTTTAAATTATTACAAATTAATTAAACATGAAAAGGGGATGTCTTGAGTCTAAGTATTTAATCCCTTTTGTTATGGCAAGCCTAAATAAGTTGAGGAGTAACAATTTGCTTAACAAGTCACATAATAAGTTGCATGGACTCCCACTGTGTGCGATAATAGCGTTTAAAGCTGCAATATGTAAATGTTTGGGCGACCTCTCCAAACTCAAATAGAAATGTATGTCATAGATCTGTCAGTCTCATTGAAATCAAGTCTAAGAAGCGGTATATCTTTTCTGTGCGCTTCTTCTGTGTTTCCCTTTAGTTTTTTACTTTCAGTTTTGTACACTAGCTTCAAACGGCTGAAAATAAAATCTTTTTGTTTATGGAAAAGATATTTCACTGCGACGGTAGAATGATTCTCTACACTATTATTGCTTATTTTGTCACATAAACTGAAATTAAGCTGATGATTAGAATTTTAGCATCCAGGAAATGGTGGCATGATTTCTGCATAGTGCATATTTAAGGTGTTTTAATGACTACCTCATCTCTGTACCCCTCACATACAATTATCTGTAAGGTCCCTCAATCGAGCAGTGAATTTCAAACACAGATGAAACCACAAAGACCAGGGAGGTTTTGCAATGCCTCGTAAAGAAGGGCACCTGTTGGTAGATGGGTGCTGGTCTCACCCACTCTCTTACTCGAGGTGTGAAGAGAGGCGTTTCCCGTGTGTTATAGTGACCCTGCCCTCAGGTTGACTGGCCTGTTCTGAGGAGAATCAAGTAAAAAGCTCCATTGCGGGGGAACACCCACTCTCACCTCTGAAATGTCAACCTCCATCTCATTTACTGCTGTTACAATATCTGCAACCACTTTAAACGACCCATCTATTCACTACCACCCACCCTCTGGTCAACCTAATTTATGGAAGATTTGCATAGCAGAGATGGGGAGCAGGAAGAGCTTGACTGTAAACATTTAACCTGAACTCTTCATCATTTTAGTGTTAAACCACAAAACAAGGCAAACCATTCCCATCTCGCCTCTAAATCGTGAGCTGAGTTTAATCGACTAGCTGGAAACATATGTCGGTCTATCACCTTGAGGGCTGTACATCTCAGTCAATCCACAGTTTGCTAAGAGTTTCAGTTGCTCCCTCTCTACAGTCGTGGCCAAAAGTTTTGAGAATGACACAAATATTAATTTTCACAAAATCTGCTGCATCAGTTTGTATGATGGCAATTTGCATATACTCAAGAATGTTATGAAAAGTGATCAGAATTGCAATTAATTGCAAAGTCCCTCTTTGCCATGCAAATAAACTGAATCCCCCCAAAACATGTCCACTGCATTTCAGCCCTGCCACAAAAGGACCAGCTGACATCATGTCAGTGATTCTCTCGTTAACACAGGTGTGTCAATCATGGTTAACTGCATGGAAATGCGTGCCGTCATCATTGCTTTGCGCAAAAAGGGCTTCACAGGCAAGGATATTGCTGCCAGTAAGATTGCACCTAAATCAACCATTTATTGGATCATCAAGAACTTCAAGGAGAGCGGTTCAAATGTTGTGAGCAACTGAAAGATACACATCTTGTGAATCCAGTCAACATGTCCGATTTTTAAAATGTTTTACAGCGAAAACAGCACGTATATTTATGTTAGCTCACCACCAAATACAAAGAAGGACAGACATTTTTCACAGCACAGGTAGCATGCACAAAGCCAACCTAACTAACCAAGAACCAACCAAACTAACCAAGAAACAACTTCATCAGATGACAGTCTTATAACATGTTACACAATAAATCTATGTTTTGTTCGAAAAATTTGCATATTTGAGGTATAAATCAGTTTTACATTGCAGCTACCATCACAGCTACCGTCAAAAATAGCACCGAAGCAGCCAGAGCAATTATAGAGACCAATGTGGAATAACTAAATACTCATCATAAAACATTTCTGAAAAATACACAGCGTACAGCAAATGAAAGACACAGATCTTGTGAATCCAGACAATATTTCAGTTTTTCTAAGTGTTCTACAGCGAAAACACAATATAGCGTTATATTAGCTTAGCACAATAGCAAACATTACAACAGCATTGATTCAAGCCAAACATAGCAATAACGTATAAACCACCAAAATATATTAATTTTTTCACTAACCTTCTCAGAATTCTTCAGATGACAGTCCTATAACATCATATTACACAATGCATATAGAGTTTGTTCGAAAATGTGCATATTTAGCGGCACAAATCGTGGTTATACAATGAGAATAGTAGCCAAGCTGCCAACAAAATGTCGGGAGAAATCTTGGGAGAGGCACCTAATCTAATCATTAACTAATCATAAACTTGACTAAAAAATACAGGTTGGACAGCAAATTAAAGATACATTAGTTCTTAATGCAACCGCTGTGTTAGATTTTTAAAATTAACGTTACTACGACATACAGCGTGCGTTAAAGCGAGACCGCACCGAAATTAATGGCGGAATATGAGTTTTACATTTTTCAACAGAACAATGAATTAACATCATAAATAGTTCTTACTTTTTGATGAGCTCCCATCAGAATCTTGGGCAAGTTGTCCTTTGTCCAAAAGAATCGTTGCTCGGTTGTAGATTGTCGCCTTCAACTTTGGAATTAGCAGTAAACATTAGCCATGTGGCGAAGACGTGTCCAACTCACCATAACGCAGCACAAATAAAATACCGAAAATCGCAATATACTGATATAAACTGTTATAACTCGGTTTAAAATAACAACATTATGATGTCTTTAACACCTATATCGAATAAAATCAGAGCCGGATATATCTAAGGGCTATAACGGGAGCTTTCTAGAACGCCATCCTGAGGTCTGTCTTGCGTCATGGCGAATGAAGGAAAGACTGGACCCCACGTTCCCAGTCCATTTATATGGCCTCAGATCTGCCTAGCAACTCCATTCCAATTCTCACTATTTGCTGACATCCAGGGGAAGGCGTATGCAGTGCATCTCAACCAATAGAAGACATGCAAATTAATAAACTGACCTCAGAACAGCCTGGCTGATTTCAGATTTATCACTTGCTGACAGGAAGATTGCTCCAACTTGAGTTCTGTTTTACTCACAGATATAATTAAAACGGTTTTAGAAACTAGAGTGTTTTCTATCCAATAGTAATAATAATATGCATATTGTACGAGCAAGAATTGAGTACGAGGCAGTTTAATTTGAGAACGAAATTTTTACAAAGTGAAAACAGCACCCCCTATGAGGTCTACAATGCTCTTGAGGTCTATGCCTAATACATCATTGGGGTGTAAAGCACACACACTTGTAGGCCTATCTACCTGGATACCACCTCACTTGTTGCCAGGTTACCCGGGGAATGGATGTAGGACATCAAGTAACTGATTGATTGTACAGTGTCTTGTCATTTGAGTGCCGGGTTAGGTGCACACTGTGTCTTTGGTTATATAAAACTTTATTGCTGCAAGTTGTGCATTTCAAGTTGTGTAGCAAGGTTTTGTTTATGTGTGTGTGTTTTGCTTTATGTAGGCCTAGAAGTGTTGGCCTTGTGTTGAGGGAGGCGAGACACTTGGAGCTCAACCTTGGTTACCTTGTCTGAGGACACTGCAACCCTGTAAAATTGAAGCACATATTTCTATGTACATTTTATAAAAGAGTTAAGAAATCAATGTCTACGTGTGCAGAAACAAATAACTTTTGTATTGGTTCCTATTGTCTCATCTTGGAAAGAAACATACCAGTTGAAGTAGCCTAACCACAGAAGCCTCAGTGAGACAGTTTTATGATTTTTTTAACGATTTTCAAGGATGTTTTTACAGCCCTAGACATATTTCCATGACGTGACTGAGCTCAATGAAATATCAGTCGTTTTAGGTAGTACATTTTCAGATGTACTCTGAGATAGCAAAGCCACAACCTTTCAATTTGGATGCTGTCCCCTGTTTCTTAATTCAATTTGCTCAGTTTTACCCTGTGTGCTCATTGCCTGTTACATCACGTTCATTTGGACAGGATGCAATCTGATTTATTCTTAAAGCATTTGGGCAACAAAGCTGATTTAATGATAGTGTGAAGTGAGCTTTATGTTTGATGTGTTTGAAAGGTCTCTCATGGTTGTCTCTATATTACAGGTGAAGGATCTGACCAAGTTCCTGGATCCTAGTGGGCTGGGGGTGATCAGCTTCGAGAACTTCTATCGAGGAATCACGGCCATCAGCAATGGAAGTGAGTCAGAGGATCTTCCTTTCGAAGCTGGGATGACGATGATTGCCATCATAGTTGGACTTTTATTTGGAAAATTAGGCGGATGTGCTCTGACTGACATGGCCCATTTTGTCCTATTGTCAACATGCCACTGGTGCAGGCCTTTGGAACATCTACATTTTAAAAAGTAAAAATGATATATGCTGTGTTCGAATACTCATACTACCCACACTAACTGTACTATTTGTGTCATGAATTGAGTATATGGTCATATGTATGGATATAGTTTGTATGCCAAAAGTTCCCGGATGTCGTACTAAATTTGCCAAAATATGAAGTATACACGCAAAGGACACGATTTCTGTACTTTAAGGGCCCATAATGCAATTCTTCAGGAAATGGTCGTGGCTTCACATCGTTTTCAGATTTGAAGAAAATGTCGGAAAATAAGTCCAACGATAGCGGATACAAATTCATTGCTTTAACTAATTATGACAAATGTTAACAAAATGTTTAGCAATGTAATACAGTAATTCCTTTTCCAATAAGTTACCTTATGTTGGCTGACAATTTGTTAGCTACGCTGTCCTTAAGAGCCACTTAGCATATCATTACAGCAGTATGTACCGGTATGTTAGCTAGCTATCTAACGTTAGTTGGCTACTTATACATCAAACTTGCCAGTATGTTAACTATAGGCTAACTAACTACCCAACGTTTATTGACTTGATTATTCACAACATTCTTAGCTAAATGGTATAGTCGTTATGCGTTCTCAATGGACATTTGGGTGCTTTCGTAAATTCACTCATCTTAAATAAGCATGCCCCATTCAAAAAATGTAGAACCAGGAACAGATATAGCCCTTGGTTCACTCCAGATCTGACTGCCCTTGACCAGCACAAAAACATCCTGTGGCGTACTGCATTAGCATCAAATAGCCCCCGTGATATGCACATTTTCAGGGAAGTTAGAAACCAATATACACAGGCAGTTAGGAAAGCTAAGGCTAGCTTTTTCAAACAGAAATTTGCATCCTGTAGCACAAACTCAAAAAGGTTCTGGGACACTAAAGTCCATGGAGAATAAGAGCACCTCCTTCCAGCTGCCCACTGCACTGAGGCTAGGAAACACTGTCACCACCAATAAATCCACCATAATTGAGAATTTCAATAAGCATTTTTCCACGGATGGCCATGCTTTCCACCTGGCTACCCTTACCCCGGTCAACTGCCCTTCACCCAAATTCAGACAGCTGATGTTCTGAAAGAGCTTCAAAATCTGGACCCCAACAAATAAGCCGGGCTAGACAATCTGGACCCTCTCTTTCTAAAATGATCTGCCGAAATTGTTGCAACCCCTATTACTAGCCTGTTCTCTCTTTCTCTCTCTTCAAAGGGGGAGACACTATAGACCCAAACTGCTACAGACCTATATATATCCTACCCTGCCTTTCTAAGGTCTTCGAAAACCAAGTTAGCGTCCCACATATCCTAGAGAAGTTAACGTCCCACTTGGCCAAAATCCAGAAAAAATGTAGCGTGCCAAATTCAAATATATTACTATAAAAGTCAATCTTTCATGAAATCACACATGAAAGACACCAAATTAAAGCTACACATGTTGTGAATCCAGCCAACATGTCTGATTTCAAAAAGGATTTACGGGGAAAGCACACCAAACAATTATGTTAGCTCAGTACATAGCCACAGAAAAACAGAGCCATTTTCCCAGCAAAAGATAGTAGTACGGCCTCCTCCACGTCTCCTGATGTACTGGCCTGTCTCCTGGTAGCGCCTCCATGCTCTGGACACTACGCTGACAGACACAGCAAACCTTCTTGCCACAGCTCGCATTGATGTGCCATCCTGGATGAGCTGCACTACCTGAGCCACTTGTGTGGGTTGTAGACTCCGTCTCATGCTACCACTAGAGTGAAAGCACTGCCAGCATTCAAAAGTGACCAAAACATCAGCCAGGAAGCATAGGAACTAAGAAGTGGTCTGTGGTCACCACCTGCAGAACCACTCCTTTATTGGGGGTGTCTTGCTAATTGCCTATAATTTCCACCTTTTGTCTATTCCATTTGCACAACAGCATGTGAAATGTATTGTCAATCAGTGTTGCTTCCTAAGTGGACAGTTTGAATTCACAGAAGTGTGATTGACTTGGAGTTACATTGTGTTGTTCAAGTGTTCCATTTATTTTTTTGAGCAGTGTATTTCTAAACAAAAAATCCGATCTCTTAAAGTTTTGTTCAATTTCGTTCTATTATCTATACAATAGGCTAACTAGCATTGATTCTGGCCCAATAGGCCTGAAGGAACATTCTGTTTTGATAGGATTATTTAGCATAACTTTTAGGCCTACAAAAAGAAAAAACTCCATATCCCTGCCCAACCTTGCAAGAGTGGCTCTAAGGGTGTTTAGCTTCCCCAGTGGCTCTGCAAGCATGGAGAGGGTATTCTCCACTGCTGGACTGCTCTCCAGGCATCATCACATGAGCCTGAATCAAATTAAATCAAATCAAAGTTTATTTGTCACGTGCTCTGAATACAACAGGTGTAGGTAGACCTTACAGTGAAATGCTTACTTACAAGCCTTACTTACAAGCCCTAACCAACAGTGCAATCTTTAAAGAAAAAATAGGTATTAGGTAAACAATTGATAAGTGAAAAAAAAATATAAAATCAAATTACAGTGAAAATAACAGTAGCGAGGCTATGTACAGGTGGTACCTGTACAGAGTCAATGTGTGGGGGCACTGGTTATTCGGGATTATTGAGGTAATATGTAGGTGTAGTTAAAGTGACTATGCATAGATGATAAACGGAGAGTAGCAGCAGTGTAAAAAGGGGGTTGGCGGGACACAATGCAAATAGCCATTTGATTGCCTGTTCAGGAGTCTTATGCCTTGGGGGGTAAAAGCTGGTGAGAAGCCACAGACTTTGGCTGAACTCGTGTTTCTAAAAGTTAATTCAAAGGCACTGTAGACAGATCCTAATTAGGCATTTTTTTCTTCATTTGTATTTAATTCTAAGTAAGTCACAGCATATATGCACAATTTATAGACTAATGATTTAATACAACAAAATGTTTAAATGCTCCTGCCAGCCTAGTGTGTTGCACTCACATATATTGCCAGGTAAGTTGACTGAGAACACATTCTCATTTACAGCAATGACCTAGGGAATAGTTACGAGCAAATTGGGGATGATTAGGTGGCCATGAAGGTGTGAAGGCCAGATTGGGAATTTAGCCAGGACACCGGGGTTAACACCCCTACAATAAGTGCCATGGGAGCTTTAGTGACCACAGAGAGTCAGGACACCTGTGTAAACATCCCATCTGAAAAACAGAACCCTACACAGGGCAATGTCCCCAAACACTGGAATGTTTTTTTAGACCAGAGGAAAGGGTGCCTCCTACTGGCCCCCCAACACCACTTTCAGCAACATCTGGTCTCCCATTCAGGGACTGACCAGACCAAACCTGCTTAGCTTCAGAAGCAAGCCAGGGGTGAGATGCGGGGTGGTATGCTGCTGGCCCCATGCTTCACAATATATTTAGTTGTAGGCTATAGAATTTAAATAATAGGCTCCTTATTAGGCTACCTATCTAGCTCCTGACATATTTAGTGTTCATGTGCTGTTTAACACATGTAGCCTATTTGAAATGATGAGTGCTTTTTACCGTCACCTTTTCATGTTTATTCAAATACTTTGTATTCCAATCATATGGTTTGTTTTCAATATTTCCAAACCAAATGGTTGGTCCAGGTAGTCACAAAAATAGGTGGGTGTGAAATGGGGATTTTAATGAATTAAGCAAATTTGGAGCGGCAGTTTTATTTCCTGTGAGCGAGGAGGGGTTTTTAGCGGCGCAGTTGGAAAGGATGTGGAGTTTCCG